>NC_092640.1:13780458-14083919 GCF_039555335.1 Amphiura filiformis | reverse complement strand
AGAAAAACTATGAAGAATTGGCGATTAAAGAGAAGCATGAGAATGTCGGCTGTGTCCTGATTTTTTCCTGTTAGTACTGCAGATTAACGAATCAAAATGAATTGAGCCCAAGGTGATACAAGGAACATGAATAATTGGCATTATGTGACAACTCACAGCGAAAGGTACTTCTTGTCGGTTGCTACATGTGTCTATTTTTCCACATTGCAAGGAACAACATATAAAAAGGTTTGGCTAACAAAAACGATTCTCTTATTAACCATCTATGCACAGTTTCTTTATAAAGAAATTGCTCAAATTTGGTCAACACCAAATATTCCTCTGGTAATAAGGATTCAGAAAATATATAGTTTGATTTATATAGACTTACCTTGCCGGAGTTATGGGCCAAAATGGCAATGGTCAACATTTGGTCTCAACATTAGTGTTGCTCGGTGGTTAAAACAGAAAATTCCTCCAATTTTGAGGAAAATGATCTCAAAATGTTCGATTTGTTATTAAAAAAAATTAATGAGGAATAGTTTGCATTATCTAAGATGCTTTGTTACCTAAGAAGCATAGTGAAGTTCAGTCTAATACACATCGTCCATTTTGCTGTTACCTATTTTGCCAGGTTTCAGGTAAAATGCTGCTAGATAATGCAATCTTATCTTTTTCTTTATCGCTATTATAAGATCGAAAAATGTTACAAATTATTTCATCACAATCGGTGAAAATGTCTGTTTGACCCATGTGGAGCCCAATTGTTGATCTTCAACCTTTCGCTCATATATTAAATTAGAAATAGGACAAATTTTAATAAAACTTTGCTGCTCTTTGTACATCAAAGTAGTAAATCCAGATATTCTGGATTCAAGAAACTCATTCTGTAAATATCTAATTTTATTATAGTCAATATGATTTCATAATGATGAAGTCATGTGGGAATTCCCAAGATGTTGATAACTTTGGCTGAATTGTTATGCAAATCAACTTGATCGATGAATCGTGAAAGTCTGCGACCGCAAGGGCGGTTGGTGGACTTTCGCGATCAATCTTTCTTGATGATCAGTTTGATCAGTCTGCATGAGCTTTAGCTGGTAACTAAGAAAAACAGGTCCCATTCGTCGGACTATGTGTGTTTGGGGAGGGCAAAATGAAAATTTCTTCTCGGATTTGGTGGGAGGAAGGTAAAGACGAAAATATTTCCCAGTTGTGTTCATTTTGGCCCGGTATTATTGAGTAGCTTGATATATATTGGTTTTAGAGAGTCTGCATCCCATGTTATGTCTTCAAGCTTTCAGTAGAGCTTTATATGGACAATTGGTATAAGTTACAACTATTTTGGCCCATGATCAGGTGAATTTTGTGTGGGAAACGGGCTCTTAAATTCTTTGAATTCCAATATTATGTTTGGTTTCTTTCTTTTACTTCCATTACATGCGTTTCCTTCTTTTTATATTGACAGAGATTATAATGGTCGAGTCAGATTCTTTTATGTTTGTTTTATTTAATATCAAATACCTTTTGGTAACTCTTGGAAGCTATTTGGTAAAACTGGATTCATATGTTTGAAGTGTTTTATGTAGCAGCTGACATTAATTAACAGCATCTTCTTTGACAAGCAGGGTCGCCAGTGGAGAAAATGGGTCAAAAAAAGACCACTTTCACGATTTGTTTCATTATTTGTTTTTATTATTTCGCATGATAAATTCTCATATCGCCTTGCTAAACCATGAAAACTAAAACACTATTTTTGCTGCCCAATCAAACCCAGATATACAATGAATAATTGTGCTTATCACTCCTGTCATCAACTTACGTGTCTATTCTGAAGAAGGCAGCAAATGTTCAATCATTTACAGCATACCCGTAAATACTCGATAGTTAGTATGTGCTTACTACTCGAGCGTTTTTTAAAACATGAAATTGTACCAAAGTCCGGCGCTTTTTACCAACTGAGCTAATGGAGTTGAGACACAAATTTGCAGGTTTACTTGTTCGTGTATATATAATTATGTGTATCGATGATTGTGATTTACGGTATATGATTTACGGTATGTGATAAAACCAACTACACTTCCAGATTCCTATTACGGTCACAATGGTGAAACATGACTGAATCCCTTCCAACAATGAAAACAAGCTAAATAGGCATAATTTATTTGTCATTGCTAATCAGCATTACAAGAAGATCGGTTGTAAACACCTTTGAGCATATTGGGTATTTTCAAGGGTCATGTTGTTTGTCGTTGATTGCACGTTACTTTCGTCCTCCACAGCTAGCTCCGGTTCTACAACGGCGTGCAACGGCATGGTATCGATGTGAATTCTGGGATGTAGCTGAGGAAGAATATGTTAACCAACGCAGCCATAAAACGGTATCCCAATCGCTGTAAAAAATGATCAGAATTTCAAATAATGGTGACATTTGAAAAATAAGACCATATTATTGTCATTTTCAGTTCAGACAAAACTGGAATAGGAACCAAAATATATCAGCATCTGAAATAAAATAACTTTTATTTTGTAATCCGGTTCCGGTACTTCATTCCACAACACAGTTCAATAGCTTAACAATGTCAAATATTTTCAATATTACCGATTTTTATCTCTGAACTACAACTCGGTATTCTCTTTGAGAATTAAATCTATCAAAATAAGCAAGCAAAAGAAGTGCTATATATTTCTAGAGCAGTTCAGGTATATGATTCATATGGTGCAAAAAGATCTCTGGTTCAATTCGGTGAAGGCAAATACTCCAAAATACATTTTTTAAAGTATGAATACCAATAATATGCCTATTAAATACTTACAAGTAACTTATTGTCATGGTAAGCAAATAAGAGGAAATCGTACATTTTATGTTCAAAACAAACACTGTAGAAACGTGTCAAGGAAACTATTAGAAATATGGACTTAAATCTAAAATAATGCAGTCGACGAGCCCTGAATGAACACTTTTTTCAACTTCTTGTTGTCCTTCTTCCCGATGTTGCCTTTCTTCTTCTTCTTTTCCTTCTACTTCTTCCTGTTCCTCATCTTCATCACTTTCTACTCATTCTTCTTTTGCCTCTTCCTCTTCCCCGTCTTCGTCTTCTTATCATCCTCCGTCTTCTCCTCCTTCTTATCTATGCCTTTGTAACAGGGCATAGATATTCCGCTTATGCTCTTAATCTATGCCTGTGTAACAGGGCATAGTAGATATTCTGTTTACAATGGTTTATGCTCTTTAGTCTTCTCCTTTTCTTCTTCTCCTTCTTCGGTATTTGCTTAAGAACCAGGCATAGTAGCCTCAGTGCCCATACTTGGTACAATGATGGCCCATGGCACCTAGATATTTCCTGTGTGAAACTGATGGATGTGATCATCATCGAGTGCCAAAAATTGTTAAGGTTATGTCAAGGTCATCCGAGTATAGATTGTTGGATTGCCATCAAACTTGGTGAATGTGATCACCATCCGGTTCCGAAAGTTGTCAAGGTCATTTCAATGTCATCAGAGCATAGATTGTTTAGTGGATGTGATCACCATCGAATGCCGAAAGTGGTCAAGGTCGTCATAGTATAGATTGTTGGATTTCAATCGAACTTAGTTGATATGATCACCATTGAGTGCCCAAAATTGTCATGTCATCATTGTTCAGACTAGGTAAGTAATACATTTTTCTCATCAATTAATGCAGCTTCAGGTTTCAGAGTTGGTACACTGCCTACATCCTGGCTTGTAGTGGGCAAGGGAAGAGGGTCACGGGCATAGATATTATTGTTTGCAAATACACAGCAGTGCCGTATAGTTCTTGTTCGTCACCGTCGTCGTCTTCGCCTTCTTCTTCTCCTTTTTTTCTTCGTCTTCTACTTCTTCCTCTTCCTCCTCCTTTTCTTGTTCTTCTTCGTTTTCTTCTTCTTCGTGGTTGTATCATCAAAGAGAAAACTTAATATAGATTTGTTTCGTCAAGGATACATAAAATGGCGATGGCCATCATGGCGACACAGATCGTCATCCTCACATAAATCTGCACCTTCCCCGTTCCTGTTCTTCTAGATGTCGCAGGAGCTTGAAATGAAATAACGCTCTGGAGAATCATATAAGAGACGGCGAAAAATGGTACCAGCATGTCAAGAACCAAACCAAGCAGTCGCATTACACTCTGTAAAATAATGAAACGAAATCATAACGATTGGGGGCATCCCAGCAGTGTTTTATTTAACTCACATTGTAATTTCGAGCAAGCTGAAATTCTCTCATATGCGGAACGCATAATATACCATGCCTATATTTAAGCTAAAATGTATGCTCAATCGCTTTTGCAGAAAAGTGAGTCGCACGCATTATTTGTGTTTACATCCATTTTCAGAGCGTCGAACCGATCGATTTTGCAATAACGGTGTCGCTTCGGCACTAACTGTGAAGTTCAGCGTGTACTGTGTTGGCTTAGCGTTTTTTCTTGTATACAAGTTCCACTTTGATCGCGCGCGTAGAAAAGTATGTACACGAACCATTTGCCTCTGCATCTGCATCTGTTTGCTATTAAAACACCTGGTAGATGTTATCTCACACAGAATTTAGCACATAAAGGAGTCGGAGGACTAATTTTTGCTACTCGGTCGTTTTGTGCAGTTTGTCGATGTCAATGTCTGTAGCTGGTCCTTGAAGTTGTGTAATGTTGGGGCGCATCGTAGGTGCTGCGCGGTGAATCATCACAATCAGAGCGCATCAACTAGCCTGGTTGCAGCCGAACCTGGCGCAAACCTATCCGCACTTAGATTGTAACATCCACCAATTTTCAGCAGCTCCCCAAATTCCACTGGGTGAAGGAAGTTTTTGATAACCAAACAAACAAACTAATCACCGATTTTGAAATCAGGAGGAAACCGGAGATCCCGGCGAAAACCTGCGAGAGCGAGCATGGATCTAACTGTGAAGTTCAGCGTGTACTGTGTTGGCTTAGCGTTTTTTCTTGTATACAAGTTCCACTTTGATCGCGCGCGTAGAAAAGTATGTACACGAACCATTTGCCTCTGCATCTGCATCTGTTCGCTATTAAAACACCTGGTAGATGTTATCTCACACAGAATTTAGCACATAAAGGAGTCGGAGGACTAATTTTTGCTACTTTTTCGTTTTGTGCAGTGTGTCGATGTCAATGTCTGTAGCTGGTCCTTGAAGTTGTGTAATGTTGGGGCGCATCGTAGGTGGTCAGGTAAAACATTCCAGGTGGGCAGAGTTCTTGGGTAGAGTGATCTAAGGTAGCAGTTCTTGTTTGCAGAAACATGGGTGCAGATGAAATTCCCAGCACTTCGTCGTGTCTTCGGTCTAGATGTCTGGTCTTGGTTTATGAGGAGATGGGTAATGTTGTTTGGTACATGGGTTTGTTGTCCATGGGTTTCCTTGTAAAATAAATAGATAAATAAATTTTGGAATTTATATAGCGCATTTTTCCAGAGGATTCAAAGCGCTGTAATTTCGCTGCGCGGTGAATCATCACAATCAGAGCGCATCAACTAGCCTGGTTGCAGCCGAACCTGGCGCAAACCTATCCGCACTTAGATTGTAACATCCACCAATTTTCAGCAGCTCCCCAAATTCCATTGGGTGAAGGAAGTTTTTGATAACCAAACAAACTAATCACCGATTTTGAAATCAGGAGGAAACCGGAGATCCCGGCGAAAACCTGCGAGAGCGAGCATGGATCGGGATAAACCAAATGCACATAGTTTACAGGCCATGGGCACGGCCGGGGCTTGAACCTGGGACCTCAGTGGTGCAAGGCGAGGGAACTACCACTGCCCCAACTCGCAGCAAGCTCAGGGCGGGCCCTGGTACGACGAGTCTCAAAGCTATCCCAGTCAAGTTGGCCAAGCATAGGCTAAGCATGTTTGAGACACTGGAGTGGCGACTGTAGTCATTAACACAAACCTAGCTGAACTTTGTCAATGGTATTTTATTTGTTTGTTGAGCAGGGTCACAGATGGTGTGGCAATACTCCAGTAATGGACGGACTAAAACACAATAGGCAGTTGATTTTGTTGCTTATTGCAACACGAGAGGTTTCTTCTGATAAGACCTAATGTTCTGTTTGCTTTAACAGCGACTTGAATAATATGCTTTCTCCATGACATATCAGATGTCAATTCCACACTCAAGTATGGATGATAATGATCAACCTGCTCCAGGGCATGGTCACCCATACAATATTGATGAATAATTATTGGTTTGATTTTGTGTCTAACTCTCATCCTGAAACATTTAGCTTTGTTAAAACCCATCTGCCACTTGGACTCCCATTTACAAAGGTTGTCAACATCTGCTTAGAGAATCTTGTTGTCATCGGAGCTTTTCACTTCACGATCAATTTTGCAGTCGTTCAACCTGATGCTTGACGAAAGATTTGCCGGCAGATCATTTAGGCCTATATAGATGAGAAATAGCAAGGGGCCCCAACACCGTCCCCTAGGGTCCTCCGGAAGCCACAGAAGATTTTTTCCGAGGACTCACCGTCGACTACCACATTCTGATGACGTTTTGTGAGGAAACAGTCAATCCAGTTCAAGATGTTTTTGCGGATACCGAGTAACGCTAACCTGACGAAGGACGCGATGAACTTCAAAGCTAGTGCCGCTGACTGGAGGTAGATTTTTTATTTTTCTAATTTATTTATTTTTCTCAATCATCAATTTCAGGAAGTGAATTAATTCAAAACAATAATTATCAACAGCAATGATATCTAAATATACCGTATATTTTGTGGTATATTACAATGGCAGTTCTAATGGCATTTTGTCGTCTGCAATCGCAGCGATTTGCGTAATAGCATTAATGCAAAAGCAACGAGCGATGCACCACTTTCTTCTGTCTACGATTAAGGCCTCACACGTCTGGATCTGATCACCAACGATACTCCTCGGGTGTCAATTGACACCATAATGAGTTTTTACAATCAGATACGCCGCCCACGAGCTGCCCTGTATTCCGTGAGTTTGCATGACAGGACTGACGTAGCAGATTTTAATGTTGCTACAAAGTTTCATTTCGAGTCAGTTTTAATTACCAGTTTGTAATTAACGGATCGCACAGCATTTATGAGATGGCAACATCTACTTCAAAATTAGGTCTGCCAATAAAAGTTAATAAAGTAGAAGTGGCTACGTCGGCATGAAAAGTTATGATTAGTAGGTTCCAAGTAGAGTTTCTTCAAGTAGAGTTTCTTCCACTGAAAGTGGTAGAAACTCTACTTAGAACCTACTAATCATTAGGTCTGCCAATATCCGGGGCCAATATGTTCCAGGTTGTGTGGGTACGGATCACATTAGGGGGATGTCATTTTCTTCGGAAGGGGGTGGGTCATGAATATGTCGGTGACCGGAGTAAATTTTTATGACTCCCCCCCATCGCGGGATAAATTTTACGACCCCCTATCTCAGGTCGAAATTTTTATGACCCCCCCGGCTCCGTTCCGCTTACACAGGCTGACGACAAATTATTCATTGCCAGAACTAAGGCGCGAAGGGGGCAAAAACTTCAATGCGAAGAAAGTGTGCATAGCGCGTTAAACTTTTGATCAGTAGGCCTAAGTGTAAAGAAGGCGCGCAAAAATTTTGAATCGTATAACTAAAGATTGTGCGTACATTTTGATCGTAAGTTTTTGGGTCCCCAGCCCTTAATAATTCTATAAGCCCCTAATTTTGGTGTAAAAATTATACCCCCCATTTTGGTCTAAAATTCTATGACCCCCCAGTATATATTTATGACCCACCCCCTTCTGAAGAAAATGACAGACCCCTTATAGGACATGAAACTTACCTCTTCATCGATAAAATTAACCATCACTATTGACCCGAGGAATGATAGTGCTGCTACAACACCAACAATTACAGAAATCTTGTCCAGGTCCATTTGTTGTCGTCTACTCTGTTGGTCAGACGTCGACTCAGTACTACGTTGAACATAACGGTACAAATGGTGGATCATAGAGAAAACTGGAATCAGCAAAGTCAATGAAAAGGGAAAACAATATTACCAAATATTATGCATGTGACCTGTATTCTCCACAGCAAATATGAAATGAGGTCCTCGTTTTCCTGCCTACGCGAGTGGGGGTGTGTGCGTGAGTGGGTTGTGTATCTTTATACATTGTACATTATTTTATATTGTTGTTGTTGTTTTAAATGGGTTTTTTTTTGCAGCAGTGCTGCATTAATATGGAATTGGCTGCAACAAGTGTAGTGTTACTATACTGAAATCTTCGTATGTGACTAAGGCATTTTGTACCATTGAAGTTTTTCGTACACATCGGTAGCTTTATTTTAAATATAAAGATTGACTTTTGTAGAATTTTGGTTGTGTATGCATTGGTTTTTATATGCGATTTCATTGAAAGAAGTGTTTTTTATGCAATGATTTTCAACAACACACTCAACCTGGGCTCCTTGCATGAGGAAGCATTAGCTGAGCATGCGCCCTGTCAATTTAGTATAGGGATTGGGCTCGTTAGCATATGCATGAGTTCGTTGAGCTGGTCGTAGCGTCCTTGGAGATAGTACATTTCTAGTAAAATGGTAGATGCGTTATAGGCAAAATGCGTGATGTACAGCCTGTGTGAATAATAACCGGCCAATATTAAAAGTACTCTTCTAAAATTCTAGAAAATATAGTTTTGTAACATGTCCTAATCTGTTTTTTAGCTAATTTAGATGTTTGGAAATATTCGCACTTTGGTGTTTAGTGTATGTTATAGGTAATAGTACATTGCCTAGTTAACGTCACTGTGTGAAAAATAACCGGCCAATATTTAAAGTACTCTTCTGAAATTCTAGAAAATATAGTTTTGTAACATGTCCTAAATTTTTAGCTAATTTAGGTGTTCGCACTTTTGTGTTTTAGGAAGGATATGTAAACGACAGATAACACCAAAAAATATGAAGAAATTATTTCCAAACCGTGTTAAGTCAACAATCATTATGTTGCTCATTTTCAAGAATGCTGGTTAACAATACGCAGACCATTGTCTCATTTCGTGAACAAAGGCCCACATACCATTGTTACCTTGCGTTTCCTTTATAATCGGTTACCCAACTGAAACTATAATACCAGCTCATTGCGATACCGCACATGTAAAACAGACACATGTGCACAACCAGAGAAGATCTGATTTAATCAGTTGAGCTGTTTTCAATGAGTGTTATCTTGGTTTAATAGCTTTTAATGGGGTTTAAGTCCTGCAAAGGTCGTGGTGAATTCTACTGTAGACATGACTGCATCATGACCTGTATCATGATAAAACAGTAAAAACTATTTTTATTGTTGTAAAATTGATGCGTTCTTTTGATTTCACAAAGGAGCTCTTGATAAACTTGATGCTATCATTGATTTACATGTACAGTCCTCTTGATCTTTCCTATTAAAAGTGGCACAATTGTGATTTTACCCTTTCGTTATTAACTAAACATATCTCGAAATTAAAACAAGCTATAATTGAACAGAACAAACGGCATTTGAGAGCTAAGGCTACGCCCTTGACGCTGATGTAAGCATCATGTCACAACGGTATTTTCTAATTGCCATAGAGGGCGTTTTTCACTTGCACAATTTTTTTTTGAGACAGGCTGTATTTTAACAGTTTAAACGTATGTTTCTGTAAATGTGCATAATTTCCAATCACGTCGCAGATGGCAACTATCACAGCACAAGTAATAATTTATCCTAGTGTATTGCCCCGGTAGAATACCTTGCACATGCCATAGAAAAATTTTGATAACTTAGTCCTCTTGGTAGGTAGACAGAGATGACGTCAGTGGTACTGAATTTGGTTTAGATCTGAGACCATAATACCTCAGGTTTAGATTGAAAAATTATACATATCAATTAATTATCTTGTGGGAATTGTTTTATTGTTGTATTAATTGTGCTACACTGAACCCGACAACCACATTTGAAGAAAATAATCATGAGTAATTTTATCATGGGGCTATATTTTTTTTTGTGTTGTAATATGGAGTTAGCCTGGGGAGTTCACATCACATGTGAATGGGATGGGAGAAGTTTGTTCATGCCGCGTGTTACCATTACCAAGGCACAGTTTTTAACCCCAATACATTTGTACATTCATTGAATGACCTTTGAAAATTTGAGTAGGCCTACAAACACTCATACTCTGCAACTTGAGCCTGGGTACCGCACTGACGTCACTGCCTCGAGGAAGCCAAATGGATTAGAGATAACTTTTCGTCTAAAGATGTTGCACAAAAAATCTTAGCTAAAATAGATAGCGAAAGCCGCATGTTGGTCATGGCGCTGTAAACAGAAACCTATAATTTTCCAGTGTGAATGGACCCTATTTCCCCTTCGAATGGTAAAAAAATACAGGAACAGGCAAAATGTTAATGTAAGCTTGCAACAACATTTCAACACGATTTTATGACCTTAAGGGATCTGGAATGAGCGTTTTAAGCGTTTCTACAGTATTTTTTGTGGGACATGAGAGGACATCAGACATATCGAATTGCATTCTGAATACGCAGAATGTCTTTCTGATATCAAATAATTTTCATTTTTGAAAGTCACGATATAATACAAATTTTATGACAAATTATTAAAATTTGATATTTTTCACATTTTAATATATAACAGTCCTCGAAGTAAATTTTATACATCTAATGATATATTCTTAAAGTGTATGTAGCTGGGACGAAAAGCCGACGATCAATTGAAAATATGGATTTTTTTCCCAAAAAGACCTAATTTTTTGGTGTTTTGGGGAAAAAATCCACATCTTCAATACGAAAGGTTAAAAATTTCAATTGATCGTCGGCTTTCCATCCCACCTACACACACTTCAAGTATAAATCTTTATTTTAATGATTTGCCATAAAATGTGTATTACATTGCGAATTTCAAAAATCAAAATTATTGGATATCAGAAGAACATTCTTCGTATTCAGAATGCAATTCGATATGTCTGATGTGCTCTAATGTCCCACAATAAATACTGTCCAAACGTTCATACCCCATCCCTTAACTCGACATTTAGTGTTATTAAACTTTTCGATTAAATCCAAAGATAAAACCGTCTTAAACATATTCGTTTGGTTGCTGTGTTCGAAAGTCCGCTAAAGTGTTCAAAGGGAATAACCCGTTAATCTGAAGGGTCACTAGTCGGAAAAGGGTTAAATTTAGGGTTTAAGGCATTTTATGTTAGAATTAGTGATGAGCGTTAGGGTTAGCATTAGGAATAGAGTTAGTATTAGGTTAGGGTATAGTGTTAGGATTAAAATTATGGTTAGGTTTTGGGGTATGGTTAGGGTTATGCTTAGAATAATATAGAGCTATAGGTTATCTGGTTATATAGGTTATGTTTAGGGTTAGTGTACTAAGGGTTTTTAGGGTTTATAGGCCTAATAAAGGAATTGGGTTTTTGGACTAATGACCCTTTGGCCTATCGACCTGTAACTTCTTCTAAACCCATCGTAAAAATGCCGCAATAAATGAAGGCGAATATCATACCGGACGTTAGTACGTGCGATGACTAGGCCTATACTCTCCATTCCAGAAAAATACAGCACTAATTTTTTGGGATTAAAAAATATTATAAAGTTCTGCCAAATGAAACATAGCTCAATCCTAATCATTCATTTAGTCCTAACTGGAGATAAAAGAAAAAGTTCACTATTTTACTAATTTCTTGAAAAAGAGCCCAAAAATGCATTTTTGGAATGTTTCTGACAATCGAGTCACAAAAATCACATACTTGGAACAAGTCTAGGCATGCAAAATCTTGAGTATTTGCCGGAATTTTGCTCTAATTTTCACTTTTTTGTGTTACCTTAATTAAATGGTTGGTTATAAGAATAAAACATGTCTTTTCCAAAAATTAGAATGCATAAACTGAAATTAGTCTTACTTGATTGTCACAGCATACGAAAAACACCTTAAAAACGCGTGTTTTTGGCCCTTATTTCCAAAAATTTGCCAAATATTAAAATTTGACTTTTATTGCTTTAGGATTTAGCCATGTTTCATTTGGCAAAACAGGATAATATTTTTTTTAATCCCCCAAAATTAGTTCTGTATTTTTCTGGAATACGAAGTAGACAAGTGTGTACTACTAAGTTTATAATTCTGAATGATTTCTGAATGGTTGTTATTGTGTCATTTCCAGGACAGTTTTTAGAGGCGAGGGGTCAAAGACGGACAAGTGGAAAGGGTAGCTTTCAAAGAAGGCAGGTGGTAACAAAAATGGGATAAAATAAAAGGAAAAAACGCATATAATCTCACGCCACTGGTCATTTCTGAGACCAAACTTGAACACTTCATCGGCGATTTCGCCTACCAGGATGTTCCATACCTATAAGTGCTAGAAAGATGTCAATCCCGCAGAAATCGATAGGTGAAGACAAAATTCGTGACCGCCATCCTGAGTCATCGTTGCAAACCTAAACAAAATAATCAGACTGATTTAACTTGCAGGTTTGTGTTCTCCTAAATAAAGTTTTTCCGTCGTAACAAAACCTATCCACCAAATTTCTTTAAATTGACATTGTGTAGATAATAAATCAAAAAAAAAAAAACAGAAGGTGCCGGACTTCACTTTCGAGCTATAGTCGATCGTTTTAAAAGAGGTGTAAATCTTAAAAATCTCTGAAGAGTTCAATGGCAAAATCAGCAATTTGCCCAAAAACCTTTTGTGTTGTAGAAAAAAATCCGGATCTAGTTTTACTAAAGTAAAACATCTTTGGATGAGTCAGGAATGAGTTTTCATTTTGCTTGTGTGAACAAGTTTAAAAGTTTCAAATAAATAAATGAAAACTTTTTGAGAAAGTTTAATTTGATAAATGAGCAGTTTTAACCTAAACCTATATATTTAGCTCGGGTGGTCTAAAACTAAGTAAAAGTCAGGATCGCACTTTTTACAATGTTTACCAAACTTTCGACGGGAGTATATATGACATGGTCGACAGGAATTATATAAACAAACTTAAGTAACTTAAGTACTCGCTTTTTATGAAATATTAGGGTCTAGGTCTTTGGGTGACAGATCTAAAGGAAAAATATGGGGTCTTTGGGTGACAGAGCATGTGCTGGTAATGGGGTCTAAACATATCTCGAAATTAAAACAAGCTATAATTGAACAGAACAAACGGCATTTGAGAGCTAAGGCTACGCCCTTGACGCTGATGTAAGCATCATGTCACAACGGTATTTTCTAATTGCCATAGAGGGCGTTTTTCACTTGCACAATTTTTTTGAGACAGGCTGTATTTTAACAGTTTAAACGTATGTTTCTGTAAATGTGCATAATTTCCAATCACGTCGCAGATGGCAACTATCACAGCACAAGTAATAATTTATCCTAGTGTATTGCCCGGTAGAATACCTTGCACATGCCATAGAAAAATTTTGATAACTTAGTCCTCTTGGTAGGTAGACAGAGATGACGTCAGTGGTACTGAATTTGGTTTAGATCTGAGACCATAATACCTCAGGTTTAGATTGAAAAATTATACATATCAATTAATTATCTTGTGGGAATTGTTTTATTGTTGTATTAATTGTGCTACACTGAACCCGACAACCACATTTGAAGAAAATAATCATGAGTAATTTTATCATGGGGCTATATTTTTGCCGGCGGAGGAATATGGAGTTAGCCTGGGAGTTCACATCACATGTGAATGGGATGGGAGAAGTTTGTTCATGCCGCGTGTTACCATTACCAAGGCACAGTTTTTAACCCCAATACATTTGTACATTCATTGAATGACCTTTGAAAATTTGAGTAGGCCTACAAACACTCATACTCTGCAACTTGAGCCTGGGTACCGCACTGACGTCACTGCCTCGAGGAAGCCAAATGGATTAGAGATAACTTTTCGTCTAAAGATGTTGCACAAAAAATCTTAGCTAAAATAGATAGCGAAAGCCGCATGTTGGTCATGGCGCTGTAAACAGAAACCTATAATTTTCCAGTGTGAATGGACCCTATTTCCCCTTCGAATGGTAAAAAAATACAGGAACAGGCAAAATGTTAATGTAAGCTTGCAACAACATTTCAACACGATTTTATGACCTTAAGGGATCTGGAATGAGCGTTTTAAGCGTTTCTACAGTATTTTTTGTGGGACATGAGAGGACATCAGACATATCGAATTGCATTCTGAATACGCAGAATGTCTTTCTGATATCAAATAATTTTCATTTTTTGAAAGTCACGATATAATACAAATTTTATGACAAATTATTAAAATTTGATATTTTTCACATTTTTAATATATAACAGTCCTCGAAGTAAATTTTATACATCTAATGATATATTCTTAAAGTGTATGTAGCTGGGACGAAAAGCCGACGATTAATTGAAATTTTGACCTTTCATATTGAAGATATGGATTTTTTTCCCAAAAAGACCTAATTTTTTTTTGGTTTTTTGGGAACAAAATCCATCTATTCAATACGTAAGGTCAAATTTTTCAATTGATCGTCGGCTTTCCATCCCACCTACACACACTTCAAGTATAAATCTTTATTTTTAATGATTTGCCATAAAATGTGTATTACATTGCGAATTTCAAAAAATCAAAATTATTTGATATCAGAAGAACATTCTTCGTATTCAGAATGCAATTCGATATGTCTGATGTGCTCTAATGTCCCACAATAAATACTGTCCAAACGTTCATACCCCATCCCTTAACTCGACATTTAGTGTTATTAAACTTTTCGATTAAATCCAAAGATAAAACCGTCTTAAACATATTCGTTTGGTTGCTGTGTTCGAAAGTCCGCTAAAGTGTTCAAAGGGAATAACCCGTTAATCTGAAGGGTCACTAGTCGGAAAAGGGTTAAATTTAGCGTTTAAGGCATTTTATGTTAGAATTAGTGATGAGCGTTAGGGTTAGCATTAGGAATAGAGTTAGTATTAGGTTAGGGTATAGTGTTAGGATTAAAATTATGGTTAGGTTTTGGGGTATGGTTAGGGTTATGCTTAGAATAATATAGAGCTATAGGTTATCTGGTTATATAGGTTATGTTTAGGGTTAGTGTACTAAGGGTTTTTAGGGTTTATAGGCCTAATAAAGGAATTGGGTTTTTGGACTAATGACCCTTTGGCCTATCGACCTGTAACTTCTTCTAATCCCCTCGTAAAAATGCCGCAATAAATGAAGGCGAATATCATACCGGACGTTAGTACGTGCGATGACTAGGCCTATACTCTCCATTCCAGAAAAATACAGCACTAATTTTTGGGATTAAAAATATTATAAAGTTCTGCCAAATGAAACATAGCTCAATCCTAATCATTCATTTAGTCCTAACTGGAGATAAAAGAAAAAGTTCACTATTTTACTAATTTCTTGAAAAAAGAGCCCAAAAAATGCATTTTTGGAATGTTTCTGACAATCGAGTCACAAAAATCACATACTTGGAACAAGTCTAGGCATGCAAAATCTTGAGTATTTGCCGGAATTTTGCTCTAATTTTCCCTTTTTTGTGTTACCTTAATTAAATGGTTGGTTATAAGAATAAAACATGTCTTTTCCAAAAATTAGAATACATAAACTGAAATTAGTCTTACTTGATTGTCACAGCATACGAAAAACACCTTAAAAACGCGTGTTTTTGGCCCTTATTTCAAAAAAAATTTGCCAAATATTAAAATTTGACTTTTATTGCTTTAGGATTTAGCCATGTTTCATTTGGCAAAACAGGATAATATTTTTTTTAATCCCCCAAAATTAGTTCTGTATTTTTCTGGAATACGAAGTAGACAAGTTTGTACTACTAAGTTTATAATTCTGAATGATTTCTGAATGGTTGTTATTGTGTCATTTCCAGGACAGTTTTTAGAGGCGAGGGGTCAAAGACGGACAAGTGGAAAGGGTAGCTTTCAAAGAAGGCAGGTGGTAACAAAAATGGGATAAAATAAAAGGAAAAAAACGCATATAATCTCACGCCACTGGTCATTTCTGAGACCAAACTTGAACACTTCATCGGAGATTTCGCCTACCAGGATGTTCCATACCTATAAGTGCTAGAAAGATGTCAATCCGCAGAAATCGATATGTGATGACAAAATTCGTGACCGCCATCCTGAGTCATCGTTGCAAACCTAAAAAAAATAATCAGACTGATTTAACTTGCAGGTTTGTGTTCTCCTAAATAAAGTTGTTCCGTCGTAACAAAACCTATCCACCAAATTTCTTTAAATTGACATTGTGTAGATAATAAATCAGAAAAAAAAAACAGAAGGTGCCGGACTTCACTTTCGAGCTATAGTCGATCGTTTTAAAAGAGGTGTAAATCTTAAAAATCTCTGAAGAGTTCAATGGCAAAATCAGCAATTTGCCCAAAAACCTTTTGTGTTGTAGAAAAAATCGGATCTAGTTTTACTAAAGTAAAACATCTTTGGATGAGTCAGGAATGAGTTTTCATTTTGCTTGTGTGAACAAGTTTAAAAGTTTCAAATAAATAAATTAAAACTTTTTGAGAATTTGATAAATGAGCAGTTTTAACCTAAACCTATATATTTAGCTCGGGTGGTCTAAAACTAAGTAAAAGTCAGGATCGCACTTTTTACAATGTTTACCAAACTTTCGACGGGAGTATATTATGACATGGTCGACAGGAATTATATAAACAAACTTAAGTAACTTAAGTACTCGCAGGTCCAATTTTTATGAAATATTAGGGTCTAGGTCTTTGGGTGACAGATCTAAAGGAAAAATATGGGGTCTTTGGGTGACAGAGCATGTGCTGGTAATGGGGTCTTTGGGTGAAAGCTATGGTAAAAACGGGGGGTCTTAATAGCCCTACATACGCGTCACCTCCATAGTGGGAGTGCCCCCGGATTTCAGCACATCACATCAAAGCTCCCATAGGGCGCCCCATTCCTTAATTTTTATTAATATTAGCTTTGTGTCTGTTGGAAATTACAACAATGGAATCTCTACCCCAACGGTGTCGGATAACAGATGGTAGAAAGAATAAATGCTTACCTTACGGCTATTATTACGACGGTGCAAAGAGAAGAAAATATCGGCAACCACATATATGTCGCTAAATTCGGCATACTCACGGCCATCTCTTGTTATCGTATGAACCGTAAACTGGACTCGGACTTAGTAGAAGTATCGATTTCTGGTTCGTAAGAGAAGCAACTTTGCAGTTTACAAACTTTTCTCTTGTTTCATGATTCAACGACGACTTATTCAAATTGATTAAAATAAGCATGTAGGCCTAGATGTCTTGCTCTGAGTTGAGTTTAGATTTGTATGGTTTCCGAGCTGATTCCATGTCACGTTTGCGCGTAGAGGCGCAGCGCGTGTTGCACAGTGGTCGCGCACAGTGCGTAGCCAGGTTTTCGGAACCGGGGGTCCTCTAAAAAGTGGGGGAGGGGATACAGCGTCACAGCGTTTTTACGTTTATATATCAATGTCCTTTAATGTGCTAACGTAAACAGCCAAAAAGGAAGAGTCATATCCAAGATTTGAAGTAGGCTACATGTATTTGAGCGACATGTTCTTTGTTTCTTCAACAAGTAGGCCTACACACAAAACGGCCTAAGATGAACCGACGGCACTGATCATCGGGGGCACCGCTCCCGACCCGACCCCCCGACTGGCTATGCCACTGGTCGCGCACGAAGGACTGCTCGGTGGATTCGCCTGATATAGATACTTTCAAATCAAAGGGTTTTTAACAGTATAGACCTAATGATGTTGAATACATAAAGATGTAAGGAGTTGCAGCTAACCCACTCCACTCTATATACGTATTACATAAAATGTTCAGTAAGAGGGTTAAGAATATGATGTGCTTACAACTCCACCATGTTTGCGTGTCACTTATGAAGGATAAAATATTATACCTTTATTTTGCCCGAACCTCCTGGTAAACTTTTTTTCTTTCAGTATTTAATGATTTTTATTATAAACAGAATCATCAAAACAGCAGTCAAGAAAAACAGCAACACAATAAAAAAAACAAATAAATTCAAGGTTAAAGTGTCAAAAAATAGTTCACCTACAGTACATGATCATAATAGGAAATACATTATATAGTTCAAACCTCCACTTACAAAAATGAGAACTTAGGTTACCTTTCTTTTCTGCAAATTGAGTGTTCGACATTCCTTAAAGTAGGCCTTAAAGCTAATGACATTAGGTATGTTTTTGACATTTACTCACATATAGACATGATACTTGACACATAAGAAAAGATAGGTTAGAAATTGATCATCAAGGACACCAAATATTTATCAAAAACTGAAATCGTCGTTCCCACCAAATTGAATGAAGCTATGGAAATTTGACTCAAATGACCCCAAAATGACCTTGACATTCTTGCCTGGCTTCGGTGGTTGTTCCTACCAATTTTCATAAACCGGCACCAATCTGTGGCGGTTTTGACCTTGAATGATCCCAAATGACTTTGACATTTTGTCTTGTTCAATGGTCGCTTCCAGCAACAGCAAATTTGATGACTTTGACATTCTTTTTCTCGTTTTAGCGATTGTTCACACAAATTTCCTCGCAAATGACCTTGACATGTTTTGTCTTTTTTTGGTGGATGTTCTCGCCACATATCATGAACCTGCAACATCTTATGGTGATTTGACCCTGGATGACCCGAATTTACCCCCAAAATGACCTTGACATTTTTTGTCTTTCTTCGGTGGTCGTTCCCACCAAATTCCAAAAACCTGCAACAATGTATGGCGATTTGACCCTGGATGACCTTGAATGACCCTTAAATGAGCTTGACATTTTTTGTCTTTCTTCGGTGGTCGTTTCCACCAAGTTTCATGGACCTGCACCAATCTATGGTTATTTAAATTCGGATGACCCCGAATTACCCCCAAAATGACCTTCAGCTTTTTTCTGTTGAACATCTTAATACTAATTATGGCGTGTCCGTCCGTCCCTCTGTCCGCGCGCTATCGCGTTCGCGCGGTGCGTTATCGCGTACGCGCGGTGCAAAATCGCGTGCTCGCGGTGTGCTATCGCGGAGTATAACGGGGTGTGCGCATCGGAAAGCATAACACTTGACAGGTGCATCTCATCGGACCAATATAGGCCTATTTTCAAGACATGATTAACATAAAAATCATCAGTTATGGTAAGGCCTATATAACCCGATTGAATTGACGGCCTACATCCAGATACTACTAGAATATCGGGGTATTTTTGGGTCCTCCAATGTGGTAGCAGGACAGGGCTTGAAAGAGGCGAACGATGGGTTTTCAGATTATGGGTACCGAAGTAAAGCGCCACAGCTACAAAACAGAGTTGATTAAAGTTGTGAGAGACGTATATCGTAGTAGTTTGAAAGGTCAGGACAAGTATTATGGGTAACGGTGTGATAGGTAATTAGAGATAGGCCTATCACGAGAACCGCCCAACCCGAGAACCGCGAAATCTAGTACGGTATAATAATAGAATCATTCCGGTTAAAGAGGAGAGCGTGGCCTAGCGGTTAAGGCATAGGACTGTGAACCCAAGGGTCAAGGGTTCGAATCCCAGGTCCGGCTCTTTGTGTCCTTGCTTAGTGCTTCGGAGGGCACTTAAAGCTGTCGGTCCCGTGTACATGCATATTTTCTCACATTAATGTAGTGTGCACGTTAAAGAACGTCACAGGCTATTCGAAAAGAGCAGGGGATCATCCCGGTCATGTTGACTGTACTTCAAAATACACTCATGGGCGCACACCACTAAATAATCGTCCCATTGAAATACGTGTAAAAACACCAGTTTTATTTATTCGTTTTGAGGCCTTTTCGGCGCTTTCTGAGAATTGTAATGATAACCAGTCGATTGCAAATCGATGAAAGTTTAACATATGTTTCAATGTATGGGTAGTCTTCCACCTCGTTTTCCCGGTAGGAGCCGCTAAACAGCGCCCTCACTGTTTTTGACATGCTCTCATGACTGTAAACCCGTTTCTGCCCATTTTTTAATACGCGGACCTATTTTCTCGATAATTATAAAAATGCGACTTTTTTAGTGATTCAAATTCATGCACAGGCTTTACACTTTTATTTAAGCTATAATTCGCTACTCTTTTTGATTATTAGTCCAAAGAGCAGCCCATAATACCTCAAAAAATTTCTGTGTTTTACCGGAACTTAGTAGGGTTGCACAAATGGCGCATTGATTTAGTGGTGTGCCCCCTTCAAGGGTTTTCTGATGTTCATAAAATTGAGTTCTTTTATCTTTTTCTTGAAATATAAAATGTTTTGAGTAAAACACTCAAAATTTAAGTGCCCTGTGACATTCACATCAAGAGAAATGTCCTTTCAAAGTTATAGGGTGGATTCGAAAATAGGCAAATTTTCAACATTTTGACCATTCATGCTTACTCTTCTATATTTGCATTAAATTCCAATTCTCTAGATAGTTTTTGACCTTCTACCAGATGAAATTCGGTTTTAGATGAGAGGAAATCACGTTTCATAATTGCAAGGGTCTACTCCTAATGATTTATAACAATCACCCCCCCCCCGCCATATAAAACCAAAATTTGGCAGCTTTAAACGGCACGCACCGCTTTGTCACCTTAACCCCAATGCTAAAAATCCAAGAAATCTTGTTTTCACACAATTTGTGGCAATTTCCTGAACTTTGAAGGCCTCTGAGGGAATAATCTTAGCGCGACTGGCATCTAAAACGCATTAAATATATTCACTAACATGTAAACCATCTATTTAAATCGAAAAAACTGCAATTTAATCAAGAGCCATTTCAATTTGGGCTGAATCTCTGAAAAGCAAGGTTTTACTCCTAGGCCCTTCGAAGGGCGCACACCACTAAATAATCGTCCCATTGAAATACGTGTAAAAACACCAGTTTTATTTATTCGTTTTGAGGCCTTTTCGGCGCTTTCTGAGAATTGTAATGATAACCAGTCGATTGCAAATCGATGAAAGTTTAACATATGTTTCAATGTATGGGTAGTCTTCCACCTCGTTTTCCCGGTAGGAGCCGCTAAACAGCGCCCTCACTGTTTTTGACATGCTATGACTGTAAACCCGTTTCTGCCCATTTTTAATACGCGGACCTATTTTCTCGATAATTATAAAATGCGACTTTTTAGTGATTCAAATTCATGCACAGGCTTTACACTTTTATTTAAGCTATAATTCGCTACTCTTTTTGATTATTAGTCCAAAGAGCAGCCCATAATACCTCAAAAACTTTCTGTGTTTTACCGGAACTTAGTAGGGTTGCACAAATGGCGCATTGATTTAGTGGTGTGCCCCCTTCAAGGGTTTTCTGATGTTCATAAAATTGAGTTCTTTTATCTTTTTCTTGAAATATAAAATGTTTTGAGTAAAACACTCAAAATTTAAGTGCCCTGTGACATTCACATCAAGAGAAATGTCCTTTCAAAGTTATAGGGTGGATTCGAAAATAGGCAAATTTTCAACATTTTGACCATTCATGCTTACTCTTCTATATTTGCATTAAATTCCAATTCTCTAGATAGTTTTTGACCTTCTACCAGATGAAATTCGGTTTTAGATGAGAGGAAATCACGTTTCATAATTGCAAGGGTCTACTCCTAATGATTTATAACAATCACCCCCCCCGCCATATAAAACCAAAATTTGGCAGCTTTAAACGGCCCGCACCGCTTTGTCACCTTAACCCAAATGCTTAAAATCCAAGAAATCTTGTTTTCACACAATTTGTGGCAATTTCATGAACTTTGAAGGCCTCTGAGGGAATAATCTTAGCGCGACTGGCATCTAAAACGCATTAAATATATTCACTAACATGTAAACCATCTATTTAAATCGAAAAACTGCAATTTAATCAAGAGCCATTTCAATTTGGGCTGAATCTCTGAAAAGCAAGGTTTTACTCCTAGGCCCTTCGAAGGGCGCACACCACTAAATAATCGTCCCATTGAAATACGTGTAAAAACACCAGTTTTATTTATTCGTTTTGAGGCCTTTTCGGCGCTTTCTGAGAATTGTAATGATAACCAGTCGATTGCAAATCGATGAAAGTTTAACATATGTTTCAATGTATGGGTAGTCTTCCACCTCGTTTTCCCGGTAGGAGCCGCTAAACAGCGCCCTCACTGTTTTTGACATGCTCTCATGACTGTAAACCCGTTTCTGCCCATTTTTTAATACGCGGACCTATTTTCTCGATAATTATAAAAATGCGACTTTTTTAGTGATTCAAATTCATGCACAGGCTTTACACTTTTATTTAAGCTATAATTCGCTACTCTTTTTGATTATTAGTCCATAAGAGCAGCCCATAATACCTCAAAAAATTTCTGTGTTTTACCGGAACTTAGTAGGGTTGCACAAATGGCGCATTGATTTAGTGGTGTGCCCCCTTCAAGGGTTTTCTGATGTTCATAAAATTGAGTTCTTTTATCTTTTTCTTGAAATATAAAATGTTTTGAGTAAAACACTCAAAATTTAAGTGCCCTGTGACATTCACATTAAGAGAAATGTCCTTTCAAAGTTATAGGGTGGATTCCGAAAATAGGCAAATTTTCAACATTTTGACCATTCATGCTTACTCTTCTATATTTGCATTAAATTCCAATTCTCTAGATAGTTTTTGACCTTCTACCAGATGAAATTCGGTTTTAGATGAGAGGAAATCACGTTTCATAATTGCAAGGGTCTACTCCTAATGATTTATAACAATCGCCCCCCCCCCCAGCCATATAAAACCAAAATTTGGCAGCTTTAAACGGCACGTTGCTTTGTCACCTTAACCCCAATGCTAAAAATGAAATCTTGTTTTCACACAATTTGTGGCAATTTCCTGAACTTTGAAGGCCTCTGAGGGAATAATCTTAGCGCGACTGGCATCTAAAACGCATTAAATATATTCACTAACATGTAAACCATCTATTTAAATCAAAAAAACTGCAATTTAAGCAAGAGCCATTTCAATTTGGGCTGAATCTCTGAAAAGCAAGGTTTTACTCCTAGGCCCTTCGAAGGGCGAACACCACTAAATAATCGTCCCATTGAAATACGTGTAAAAACACCGTTTTCTGTGCTCGTTGTGAGGCGTTTTCGGCGCTTGCTAAGAATTGTAATGATAACCAGTCGATTGCAAATCGATGAAAGTTTAACATATGTTTCAATGTATGGGTAGTCTTCCACCTCGTTTTCCCGGTAGGAGCCGCTAAACAGCGCCCTCACTGTTTTTGACATGCTCTCATGACTGTAAACCCGTTTCTGCCCATTTTTAATACGCGGACCTATTTTCTCGATAATTATAAAAATGCGACTTTTTAGTGATTCAAATTCATGCACAGGCTTTACACTTTTATTTAAGCTATAATTCGCTATTCTTTCTGAATATTAGTCCAAAGAGCAGCCCATAATACCTCAAAAAAATTTCTGTGTTTTACCGGAACTTAGTAGGGTTGCACAAATGGCGCATTGATTTAGTGGTGTGCCCCCTCATCTACTCTAGGTTCCAGAGTAAAAATAAGTACAGCTTGTCTGTACGCAGTGCGACAATACTCATACATATGAGGGAGGCACTTATAAGGAAGAAGAAGAAAGATTAAACCGGAATATTCCTGATTTTCTACTGCGCTAAATACCGGGTAAATACCCGATGCCGCTGATGTCATTTGCATATTTGCCAGTTGTAGGTCATCGTGGAATGCATGCTCACTTCTTGTGGCAAACCAGAATACAGAGGCTGTGGTTTTACATTGACGAAAGCCGGCTCTCCTGTCCGGAAAAAATCCTAGTTTTAGAAGGATAAATGCCGGCAAAAAAAGCGGAGAAAATTTAGCCGGCATTCACGGCCAAATACCAGAGGACGGCATTTTCTACTGGTAATTTTTAATCCACAAACCGGATAAAAGCCGGCTTTTTACTCCAATAGAAAAACGCTGCTTGACATGATTGGTTTTCTCGCTTTGGTGATTGTTCCCAGTAAATTTCATAAACCTGCAACAGTCTGTGGCCATTTGACCCTAGATGACCCCGAATCACCCCAGAGGACCTTAACAATTTTCGTCTTGCTCTGGTGGTCGTTTCCACCAATTTTTATGAACCTGCACCAATCTATGGTGATTTGACCCTGGATGACCTCAAATAACCTGTAAATGACCTTGACATTTTTTGTCTTTCTTCGGTGGTCGTTTGCACTAATTTTCATGAACCTGCACCAATCTATAGTGATTTGACAACGGATGACCCGAATGACCCCAGGATGACCTTGACATTGTGTTTCTCTGGTGGTCGTTTTCACCTAATTTCATGAACCTGCAACAATGTATGGCGATTTGACCCCGGATGACCCCAAAATAACCTTCACATTTATTGTCTTGCTGCGGTGGTGGTTACCACTAAATTATTTCATGAACCGGTTGTCTTTCTTCGGTGGTCGTTTCCACCAATTTTCATGAACCTTTACCAATCTATGGTGAGTTGAACCCGGATGACCCCAAATGATCCCAGGATGACCTTGAGATTTTTTGTCTTGCTATGGTGGTCATTTCAGGATCTTGCAACAATCAGTTTCAGTTCTGTTTGGATCACAGACATAGCGTAATATTAATATAGATAATATTTTACTCAAAACATTAAAACATAGACAATTGCACTTAGTTACAATTTTTTTTCAGTCAAATACACATAACACATGACTTTATTTTGTTACTTAAGGGTAGACGAGGTATTGTTGGTCGAAGCAACCTAAATATTTTCATTGTCTAGATCAATATAATATTGAAAATTAACACATTGATGTTTTGCAAAAGTTCATTCTACAAATCGTATACTTTGTGAACTTGCTTAATTTATTGTTGTTAATGAGTTATGTACGTTTTACAAAAGTGTTGCTGTTTCAGCCCTCTTCACAACGTAACTCAAGAACCGCAGCACCTATAAAAGTATATCTGTGATATTTTAATTCTTCTACACGCTCGCTATGAATTGAGCAATGCAGTTTTTGCCAAAGCTCACTACCATTCGTAAGATGCTGTGAACTACCAAATCACAACAATTAAAGATAATTAATAACCTAAATACATTACTTTTGTTAGTAAATTAGACATGACTTTAGGTAGACTATACTATGATCATGGAACAGACTCCTTCATCTTTCAAATTCAAAACCTGAACATCTGACCCCTCAATCAACTAGACCACTCTCATCAACGCCTCCATTCAAAACTTCCCCAGGAGTATTTAGGAAGTCAATTCAACAAAGAACCAAGATACAGCATGTATTTAATATGCTCCGCCCTGTTTCTTCATCTTACATGTGTTCTCAATTTTTTATTCTATCTTCTCCTTTCTTTTCATTCTGTTCTTTATTTCCTCTCTCCCTTTCTCCTTTCCATTTATCAGGGATACCAGTGGCCAGAAATGACTTTGCAGGAAAAGCCTGAAAAGTGCGCGAATTTTGGCTATAAAGACTCCAAACGGGCTGAAAATAAATAAAGTTGGAGTGAAACAAAGTAGGAAATCAGGCAATTGCCTGAAAACTGACATCCCTGTTTTATACTTTTGTAAAGCAATTTTACAATGAATATTTTTTTTCAATATGATTCACACATAAAGCTCCAAAATCACATTTTAAATATACTAATGAATTAAAAATACTATCTGATAGATAAAATTGTGGTTTTTTTTTCAATTTTGTTTTTTTCTTTTAAGAATCTTAAGGTAAAAGGCATAACATTTGATACATAAACTCCTCAACGAAAGTTTGGAAAGTTTTTTCAAGCATCTATATCTCTAATTATTTGTGACATGTTCATATCATGTTGCATATCAATGGATAGCTACTTTATTCCCCTTTACAATGACACCTCAATTTTGAAACAATAAGCTTTTTTACGGTTGAGTACACGTCTTGTGAATGTAGTGGGGTCTCAAACAGAATGTGCCAAATTAACCAATAATGTGCTCGAACAACACTAATCTCAATAGCGGGTGGAAAACCCAGCTCTCTGGAAAACCATACAGCCAGGTAACTCCTCCTCGTGCTGCTAACCAGCCTGTTCACACGTTGCTGTGGCATACTGCAGTTACTGTCCGTTTTCCTATACACAATACACAGTGCTCTTTCCCATTGACGCGTGACCTTTACAAATAGCCCTACGTTAACAGTATGGGGATATGACTAGTTAACGTCGCTGTGTGAAAAATAACCGGCCAATATTAAAAGTACTCTTCTAAAGTTCTAGAAAATATAGTTTTTAACATGTCCTAAATTTTAGCTAATTTAGATGTTTGGAAATATTCGTACTTTGGTGTTTTAGTTAATGTTATAGGTAATAGTACATTGCCTAGTTAACGTCGCTGTGTGAAAAATAACCGGCCAATATTAAAAGTACTCTTCTAAAATTCTAGACAATATAGTTTTGTAACATGTCCTAAATTTTTAGCTAATTTAGGTGTTTGGAGAGGGTCGTACTTTTGTGTTTTAGGAAGGACATGTAAACGACAGATAACACCAAAAATATGAAGAAATTATTTCCAAACCGTGTTAAGTCAAAAATCATTATGTTGCTCATTTTCAAGAATGCTGGTTTACAAAAAGCACGCCATTGTCTGATTTCGTGAACAAAGCCACACATAACATTGTTTCCTTTCGTTTCCTTTATAATCGGTTACCCAACTGAAGCTATGAATACCAGCTTTATTGCGATATCGCACATGAAAACAGTCACTTGTGCACAACCAGAGAAGATCCGATTTAATCAGTTGAGCTGTTTCAATGAGTGTTATCTTGGTTTAATAGCTTTTAATGGGGTTAAGTCCTGCAAAGGTCGAGATGAATTCTACTGTAGACATGACTGCATCATGGGGCATTCCATTCTTCAACCAGGATTCGTCGCAGGTTATTCGATGTGGTTGCATTGGCTACTCTGGCACGCAGAGTACGACCAAGCTGGTCCCACCATACCAGTGTTAAATCAGGTTGTGGTCTGAGCTGATGGCAGGCCAGTCCATTCTCCCTACAACTGCCATATCCTGTAGGTAGTCGTTGACTACCCTGGCTCTGTGTTGTCGAGCGTTATCATCTTAATGGAGGATGGCATTAGGTCCTTGATTGTGAAGATATCGGATTGCAGTTATGCAGTATGCTACACATAATAATGGTCAATTTGGCACATTCTGTTTGAGACCCTGCTACATTCACAAGACGTGTACTAGGTGATTGTTTCAAATTTGGAGTCATTGTAAAGGGAATAAAGTACCTATCCATTGGTACGCAACACGATAGGAACAATACCTAGGCAGTATCAAAATGATTGTTCTTCATCCGTTTTTGATTGGTTTGAAATGCCTGCCTCTTTCAAACCCACCAATGGATCCACTTGAAATTATAAAATCTGGCCATTTCAAGTAGAAGTGACAGGCTTTTTAAAGACACCATAGCAAGGGGTGGAGAACAAACATGTTGATATGTTACTGGTATTTTTAACCTATTGTGTGTTTAGAAAATGTTATTCATAGTGGTAGTATAGGCTACATGTTGACTTGCATCTTAAGGCTATTTATCTATGTCTGTGGGGCCCAAGCAGTTCCTGCATACGCCTGAACATTATATGCTGGTTGTACGACTGCACCCTGCGTGGACCAGTTTACCACTGTTGAGACGCCAGCTGGGTTCGTGGATCCGCCATACGGCGACAAACCTGTCCCCTGTTGTAAACTCCCTTGAGCATATTGGGTATCGTGAAGGGCCATGTTGTTTGTCGTTGACTGCACGTTACTTTGGTCCCCGTCCTGCACAGCCCTGTTTCTGCCACGGCACGGTAACGATTTGAATTCCGGGATGTAGCTGAGGAAGAATAGGTTAACCAACGCAGCCATGATACGGTATCCAAGTTTCTGTGCAAAATATCAAAAAGAAACATTTGACAAACGCTACGTAAACTTGCGTTATTCTCATTTTTAGTTTAGACAAAACTGGAATAGAGCTATATTGCAAAGAGCTAGAAAGAGATAGATATTCAGCATCTGAAAAGGTTTTTGCTTAAAAGCTTAATTCTGCGTTTTTCGTGTAAAAGACACTTGATTTGGTAATGAATGGTGAAGTTCCTTAGGCCTACTTCATTCCACAACACAGTTCGATAGCTTAACGCGGTGCTCACAATGTCCAATGTTTTCAATGTTACAGATTTTTGTCTCTAAATTGCAGCTCGGTATGCTTTTTGAGAACCCAATATATCAACATGCGGCAAAGCAAAAGAAGTGATATATTTTCTAGAGCAGTGTGGCCCAGCAGTTCGGTATTGACGAATCCAAATTCACGCATTCCTACACCTCAATGGCAGCCATTAGCTGAGTCCCCGTCGGCTCTATTTTAATGTGAAATGATGCGGCCTTGGAGGGTATTTTAAACTGCATTCTATCACCCATGTTACACATAGACAAAAGAATGATGGAAGTTTACAACACAATACCACTCAACATCGATTTTTAAGCGTCACGCCGATGCGCACATTGTTTAGCGAACATAAATACTGCGCATTGCAAGTCGGCGTGACGTAAAATGATGACATTTCAGGTGCACTCGCAAAGTCTTATGGGATTTACCGAAAAGGTCAATTGTGGGACAGGTGCAGTGGATGACTAATACCTTGCAGCCAGTTCCAATCAGGGTAACACTAACACCTGGGCATAAATGTTTGATATTGGATGATTCACCCAGTTTAAATAAGAAACTAAACACTATGATAATATAAAACTAAACAATAAAAATTTAGGAATACATTTTGCTAGCAAGAATGTCAATACCGTAACACCTCGACTACAAGCATATATAGTGTTTTGATGAAAGCTAAAATAATCCAGACGCCCTCTATAAACAAACTTATAACATTATGGAGTTTAAGCCAAATAAATTACCGATACAAGCGTATACAAAGAACTTAAGAAGTATTATTGTAAGACCGATCTATTGTATTGGCATATTTACGGTTGTTTCGTAATCATGATGGTAGGCCTAATCACGTAGCTTTCATCAAAAACACTCAGTATGCTTGTAGACGAGGTTTTACGGTAGTATGCCCAAATACTTACAAGAAACTGATTGTCATGGTAAGCAAAAGATATGCGGAAATTGTACGTTCTTATGTTGAAAACAATAACTGCAGATAAGATGTCAAGGAAACTCTGATAAACATGGAACCTCAAATAATCCCGGGACTGAATCACCATTTATGTCTTCATCGTTTTTATCCCTCCGAACTCCAAACTTATCTCGTTTCTTTTTGCCTCCTTTCCTGTGTTCCGCGTGTCCCCTCCTCTCATTCTCATCCTGCTTCTCCTTCTACATCTTTTTGCCTCCTTTCCTTGTTCCACATTCTCTCCTCCTCCTCTTCCTTCTCCTCCAGCTTCTCCTTCTCCTCCTCCTTCTTCTCCTCCTCTTCCATCTTTTTGCCTCCTTTGTTCCACCTTTCCCCTCCTCCATCTCCTTTTCCTTTTCCTCCTCCTTCCTCCCAGAATCAAGGGAAATGAGTCACATGAGTCACAAATTTTCACATGTTTCTAAAAAAAAAGATATTTAGAGCTTTTAGAAACCCCATGTTGATTCAACTTTTCTTTGCGAAGTTATGTCAATTTATCATATCAATCTCTGAAAACAATATAAAAGAAAAGAATTTTAACACTTTCTTTGCTAATATCTCACAATCAATATTAGCGACATCCGACTCATTCCTCTTGATCATGTCACATTACTGACTATTTATACCCGCATGCGAAGCATGAACGGGTATATTGTTATCCTTTGGTTTCTTCTCCTTATCTATGCCTGTGGAACAGGGCATAGATATTCTGCTTATGCTCTTTAGTCTTCTCCTTTTCCTTCTTCTCCTTCTCCTTCTCACGCTTCATATTGACAGGGCTATCTCCAAAACTACAAGGGCCCCAGGGCTCAAATTTGGCACACTTATTGGCCCTACCCTGTAGAAGTGCCTTTTGCCCATTTTGGTCCCATAGGTCAAAGGTCACGGGCCCCAGGGGCCTAAATGTAAAAATACAAAGCATGCCATTTCTCATCAAATAAAGCAGCCTCAGAGCCCTGAGTTGGTGCACTGATAGCCCCAGGGTACTCTATATTTACAGGTATAGATGAGCCACATATGTCATATATTATGGGCCCCAGGGCCCCAAATGTTAAAATAAGGGGCAACAGGTTGACAAGGTTAGCTGTAAAACTACAAGGGCACTATGGCTCATGTGTGGCACACTTATAGGCCCAAACTTGCAGATATGCGTTTTGCCCATTTTGGCCCCAGATTATACCCGCATGCAATAGCATGCAGGGTATCTTCCCATCCTGAGGTTTCTTCTCCTTCTCCATCTCCTTCTTCTTCTCCATCAAACACATCATTCTGTCAAGGCTAGCGCTAAAACTACAAAGGCCCTGGGGCCCATATGTGGTACACTTATGGGCCCTACCCCATAGAAGTGCCTTTTGCCCATCTTGGCCCCAGAGGTCAAAGGTCACGGGCCCCAGGGGCCCAAATGTGAAAATACAAATCACGCCATTTCTCATCAAATGAAGCAGCCTCAGGGCCCTGAGCTGGTACACTGATAGCCCTAGGGGTACTCTATATTTACAAATATACAAGAGCCCCATATGTTATATATTATGGGCCCTAGGGGCCCAAATGTTAAAATATGGTGCAACAGATTGACAAGCCTAGCTCTAAAAGTACAAGATCACTAGGGCTCATATGTGGCATATGTATGGGCCCTAAGTTGTAGATGTGCCTTTTGCCCATTTTGGCCCCAGATGTAGGCCTACAAGGCTGGGGGCCCCAGGGGCCCAAATGATAAAACAAAGGGCCGGCCGTTTCTCAGCAAATAAAATAGCTACATGGTTCAGATTTGGTACACAGATATGTCTTCAGTATTATATTGTCATATGTACAGGGTGTCCCAGAAAAAATTACCGGGCGAATGAATGTGGACGTAACTCGAGAAATAGACATCAGAATCCAAAATCTAAACATCAGCGTGTAGCCCATCTTATTCTGCATCTTATACGCCAATTTTACTAAAATCGGTTGACTGATCGCGAAGAAATGAGGGATTATATAACGCATGCGTCAATTCACTTCATTCCAAGTTTGAAAGAAAGATCATTCAACACAATGCACACAAGGTTAACTGCCAATGGCCTTCATATTTTGTTCTGTGAAATCCTTTTCGATCTTTTTAAACAATCTGTTTCTTGCAAAACATGTAATTAGGTTTTGTTCAAATTTGAAAACCTGCACGATATTGAAAGTGAAAGCTTGCATGTAAGATGATGCTCGGTACTTGGAAATATGGTTTTTTTTTCGTTAATGTTGATATTAATGTTGCATAAAGAATTCCAGCTGGCTTAAAATTTTCTTACACACATTAATGTTTTGGAATATTTCAAGAAATTTTAATACAAAGTTTCAATCTTTAAAACTTCAACATTAATGTTGCATAGTATCAAGTATCACGCGTAAAGCTGTAAGCCCTTGATCATTGTTATTCTTGGCTCAAGTGTTCTTTGGAATGTTAAAATATAACATATTTGCACAACATAAAGAATTGAAGTTGGAAAGCTTCCAATTGCAGAAATCAAAGTTTTCTCGGACAAACTGTTATCATCTTCAGTGAAAGCATGAATAACATAACACCGTCGGATTATAAAATAGATAATGTGGACTAAATTTAATGAGATACACAAACTTTAGGAAGCGGTGAGCAAGTATGAAAAAACGCCTGTTGATCAAACTTGGAATGAACTGCATTGATGCACGCATTATGTAATCATTCATTTCTTCGCAACCAGTCAAACGAATCAAATAAAATTTGCGTATGTGATGCACAACAAAATAAGCTATGCGCCACGTTTTAAATTTTGTGATTCTGAAGTCTATTTCCCGACTTACGTTCAATTATATTCGCTCGGTAATTTTTTCTGGGACACCCTGTATATATAATCCCCATATGTCACATAATATGGGCCCCAGGGCCCAAACGTTAAAACAAAGGGCCGGCCGTTACTCAGTAAATAAAGCAGCTACAATGCCCAGCTTGAGTCTACTGATAGCACTTGAGAATCATACTTCAACATATGTACATGAGCCCCATATTAGTCATATATATTAATGTTAAAACAAAGGGCCGGCCGTTTCTCATCATATAAAGCAGCTTTATGGCTCAGAGTTGGTACACAGTTTGCACCTGAGAACTACATTGTTATATGTACATATGAGCCCCATATATCACATAATATTGGCCCCAGGGCCCCAAACGCTAAAACATAGGACCGGCCGTTACTCAGTAAATAAAGTAGCTACAGTGGCCAGCTTGAGTCTACTGATAGCACTAGGAAATTATACTTCAACATAATTATGTACATGGGCCTCATAAGTCAAATATTATGGGCCCCAGGGCCCCAAATGTTAAAACAAAGGGCGGGCCGTTTCTCATCAAATAAGGCAGCTTCCGGGCTCAGAATTTGTACACAGATAGCACCTGAGAATTATATTGTTACTAACACCCACACACCCATCCACCCCACACACGGAGGACTAAACAGACAGATCGTATGATATCATAATTGGAAATACCAGCGTGATGCGTTAAGGCTGTTCCAGTTAAATTACACACCCATTGGCTGTTCCATTTAATTTACATACTCCCTCTGAAATGTCCCCCAAAAAGGCTGTTCCGTTTAATTTACATACTCCCTCTGAAATGGCTGTTCCATTTAATTTACATACTCCCTCTGGAATAGTTTCCCCCTAATCATATTGCATAGCCTCACTGTGAGTAAGAAAGACAGTGCAACCTACATTCAATTAAAGCTTGTGACTTGGACTTTCACTTTTTACACATTTTCTGCCCAATTGGGCGACTTTTTACAATTTCTTTATTTTAAGTCCTCAGCAAATAAGGACTGTAAGTTTGGGTACACGACAACATGCGGGTATAGCCGTATTTGTGTACAAATATATAGCCTTCTAGTTATACCCGCATGCAATAGCATGCAGGGTATCTTCCCATCCTGTGGTTTCTTCTCCATCTCCTTCTCCTTCTCCATCTCCTTCTCCTCCTATCAAACACATCATTCTGTCAAGGCTAGCGCTAAAACTACAAGGGCCCAAGGACCCATATGTGGTACACTTATGGGCCCTACCCCATAGAAGTGCCTTTTGCCCATCTTGGCCCTAGAGGTCAAAGGTCACGGGTCCCAGGGGCCCAAATGTGAAAATACAAAGCACGCCAATTCTCATCGAATGAAGCAGCCTCAGAGCCCTGAGTTGGTACACTGATAGCCCTAGGGGTGCTCTATATTTACAAATATACAAGCGCCCCATATGTTATATATTATGGGCCCCAGGGGCCCAAATGTTAAAATATGGTGCAACAGATTGACAAGCCTAGCTCTAAGAGTACAAGATCACTAGGGCTCATATGTGGCATATGTATGGGCCTTAAGTTGTAGATGTGCTTTTTGCCCATTTTGGCCCCAGATGTACAATGCTGGGGGCCCCAGGGGCCCAAATGTTAAAACAAAGGGCCGGCCGTTTCTCAGCAAATAAAGTAGCTACAGGGTTCAGATTTGGTACACAGATATGTCTTTAGTATTATATTGTCATATGCATATATAACCTCCATATGTCACATAATATGGGCCCCAGGGCCCCAAACGCTAAAACATAAGGCCGGCAGTTACTCAGTAAATAAAGCAGCTACAATGTCCAGCTTGAGTCTACTGATAGCACTTGAGAATCATACTTTAACATATGTACATGAGCCCCATAAGTCATATATATTGGGCCCCAGGGCCCCAAATGTTAAAACAAAGGGCCGGCCGTTTCTCATCATATAAACCCGCTTTATGGCTCAGAGTTTGTACACAGATTGCACCTGAGAATTACATTGTTATATGTACATATGAGCCCCATATATCACAAAATATTGACCCCAGGGCCCCAAACGCTAAAACATAGGGCCGGTCGTTACTCAGTAAATAAAGTAGCTACAATGGCCAGCTTGAGTCTACTGATAGCACTAAAGAATTATACTTCAACATAATTATGTACATGGGCCTCATAAGTCAAAATATTATGGGCCCCAGGGCCCCAAATGTTAAAACAAAGGGCGGGCCGTTTCTCATCAAAGAAAGCGGCTTCGGGCTCAGAATTTGTACACAGATAGCACCTGAGAATTATATTGTTACTAACACCCACACCCATCCACCCACACCTGTAGGACTAAACAGACAGATCGTATTATATCATAATTGGAAATACCAGCGTGAAGCGTTTAGGCTGTTCCAGTTAAATTACATACCCACTGGCTGTTCCATTTAATTTACATACTCCCTCTGAAATGGCCCAAAAAAGGCTGTTCCGTTTAATTTACATACTCCCTCTGAAATGGCTGTTCCATTTAATTTACATACTCCCTCTGGAATAGTTTCCCCGTAATCATATTGCATAGCCTCACTGTGAGTAAGAGAGACTCCCCTGGGAGGGGACTTTTTACAATTTCTTTATTTCAAGTGCTACGACAGTGCAACCTACATTCAATTAAAGCTTGTGACTTGGACTTTCACCTTTTACACATTTTCTGCCCAATTGGGCGATTTTTTACATTTTTTTAAGTCCTCAGCAAAGAAGGACTGTAAGTTTGGGTACACCGATAACATGCGGGTATAGCCGTATTTGTGTACAAATATATAGCCTTCTAGTTCTCCTTCTCCTTCTCCATCAAACACATCATTCTGTCAAGGCTAGCGCTAAAACTACAAAGGCCCTGGGGCCCATATGTGGTACACTTATGGGCCCTACCCCTCAGAAGTGCCTTTTGCCCATCTTGGCCCCAGGGGTCAAGGTCACGGGCCCCAGGGGCCCAAATGTGAAAATACAAAGCACGCCGTTTCTCATCAAATGAAGCAGCCTCAGGGCCCTCAGTTGGTACACTGATAGCCCTAGGGGCACTCTATATTTACAAATATACAAGAGCCCCATATGTTATATATTATGGGCCCCAGGGGCCCAAATGTTACAATATGGTGCAACAGATTGACAAGCCTAGCTCTAAAAGTACAAGATCACTAGGGCTCATACATGGTATATGTATGGGCCCTAAGTTGTAGATGTGCCTTTTGCCCGTTTTGGCCCCAGATTTACAAGGCTAGGGGCCCCAGGGGCCAAAATGTTAAAACAAAGGGCCGGCCGTTTCTCAGCAAATAAAGTAGCTACAGGGTTCAGATTTGGTACACAGGTAGGTCTTTAGTATTATATTGTCAAATGTATGTATAACCCCATACGTCACATAATATGGGCCCCAAGGCCCCAAACGCTAAAACATATGGTTGGCCGTTACTCAGTAAATAAAGCAGCTACAATGCCCAGCTTGAGTTTACTGATAGCACTTGAGAATTATACTTCAACATTATGTACATGAGCCTCATAAGTAAAAAAATATGGGCCCCAGGGCCCCACATGTTAAAACAAAGGGCCGGCTGTTTCTCATCAATTAAAGCAGCTTTAGGGCTCAGAGTTTGTACACAGATTGCACCTGAGAATTACATTGTTATATGTACATATGAGCCCCATATACCACATAATATGGGCCCAGGGCCCCAAATGCTAAAACATAGGGCCAGCCATTACTCAGTAAATAAAGCAGCTACATGGTTCAGATTTGGTACACAGATAGGTCTTTAGTATTATATTGTCATATGTATATATAATCCCCATATGTCACATAATATGGGCCCCAGGGCCCCAAACGCTAAAACATAGGGCCGGCCGTTACTCAGTAAATAAAGCAGCTACAATGCCCAGCTTCAGTCTACTGATAGCACTTGAGAATCATACTTTAACATATGTACATGAGCCCCATAAGTCATATATATTGGGCCCCAGGGCCCCAAATGTTAAAACAAAGGGCCGGCCGTTTCTCATCAAAGAAAGCAGCTTCCGTGCTCAGAATATGTACACAGATAGCACCTGAGAAGTATATTGTTACTAACACCCACACACCCATCCACCCCACACACGTAGGACTAAACAGACAGATCGTATTATCATAATTGGAAATACCAGCGTGAAGCGTTAAGGCTGTTCCAGTTAAATTACATACCCATTGGCTGTTCCATTTAATTTACATACTCCCTCTGAAATGGCCCCCAAAAGGCTGTTCCGTATAATTTACATACTCCCTCTGAAATGGCTGTTCCATTTAATTTACATACTCCCTCTGGAATAGTTTCCCCTGAATCATATTGCATAGCCTCACTGTGAGTAAGAGAGACTATTACCAATTGGCTGTTCCATTTAATTTACATACTCCCTCTGAAATGTCCCCAAAAAAGGCTGTTCCGTTTAATTTACATACTCCCTCTGAAATGGCTGTTCCATCTAATTTACATACTCCCTCTGGAAAAGGGGACTTTTTACAATTTCTTTATTTCGTCGGTCGCAACACATAGTGGCGTACGTGAAGGACAAAATACGTCTCCGAGCAAAACATTTTTGAAGGATATGCTACTAGTAACGGAGTCGATAATCGTCCACTGTTATATCTCAGTGGCCCGATTCCATTTGAAATTGAAGTATAAAGTTCAAACTATTATACTGTATCTTTAATAGTTAACAAGAAATAACTATTATAGGATTAAAGCTAGCTCGAAACCTATACGCCACTATGTGAAACGGAAAGTTTGAAAAATCACTCTACGCCACTATGTGTTGCGACCGACGATTTTAAGTGCTACGATAGTGCAACCTACATTCAATTAAAGCTTGTGACTTGGACTTTCACTTTTTACATTTTCTGCCCAATTGGGCGACTTTTTACAATTTCTTTATTTTAAGTCCTCAGCAAATAAGGACTGTAAGTTTGGGTAGACCGATAACATGCGGGTATAGCCGTATTTGTGTACAAATATATAGCCTTCTAGTTTCTTCTTCTCTTCTTTATTTTCGTCTACTTTTTCTGCGTCTTCTTGGTTGAATCATCAGAGAAAAGGATACGGAAAATGGCGATGGCCATCATGGCGACACAGATCGCCATCCTGAGATAAATAAACACATTCCCCATTCCTGTCCTTCTTGATGTCGCAGGAGCTCGGAATGAGATAACGCTCTGAAGAATCATATAGGAGACAGTGCAAAGGGGTACCAGCATGTTAAGAACCAAACCAATCACTCGCATTACACTCTGTAAAATAATACAACAAAGTTGAATTTTCATTTCGAGTAAGTTTTAAAGGATGACTCCGGTAATCACAACATTATGCCTTATATGAAAGAAAAATAATTATCAAGCACGAATCACGTGGTTTTATTTAAAACAAACTCATAGTGACCATAAAAACGAATAAAAACATTCGTCTCTCAACACGCGGTATTCAAAATTCCCGGGCGCTGAAATTGTCGAGTGCAATGACGTCCCAGTAATATAATAAAAGCTGACGACAATTGAGCACAAATAACCATTACGTCATTGCACTTAGACAATTTCGGCGCGGGAATTTTGAATATCGCGTGTTGAGTGCCGACTGTTTTTATTCGTTTTTGTGGTCAATATGAGTTTGTTTTGAATAAAACCATGTGATTCGTGCTTGATAATTATTTAAGGCATATATAAGGCATAATGTTGTGATTGCCGGAGACTCCCTTTAATAAAGGCAGCTGTGTACTCTCAGACATGCATGCAAGTGCCATAATTTTGAAATTAGGCCTATTCACCCAAGACAGTACACATTTTTAAAGGCAAGACATCAAAGAATAAAATATAAATGGGCAATTCCATGGTAACTCGTGCTACACTTTATGGCGTCCTTTTACATACTTTGTGCTCCAGCTTTTAAATTGATTTGATTGGAATCTGTATTTTTTGTATTTTAATACCCAACATTCAAGGCTAGATCCTCATAGTATTGCTAATTCAGGATATCAACTTTTGTATGTATGGGACAGCTGTAAAAATCGGTAACTCGTGCTACGAGCAGAGGACATGCTTAAAAATCACTCATTTTTATTTTGATGGTGTGCTAAAACAAAAAACACTAAAGCCTTATTGATTATATGATAAGTAATTGCTATAATAAGGTTTGTTTTGGTATACCTTAAAAAGTTGTGCCCCTCATAGTTTTACATTGACTGGCAAAAAAACATGGTAACTCGTGCTACGGTAACTCGTGCTACAGTTTGTCCGGCCATATATAAAATGGTATTGTTCATCTAAATGTCAATTTTTTTTGATAACAATTCCTCAACAACTGGTGTAATGATCAAATAACTCAATCTATGTACAAATAACCCTCCAAATAACCCATCTATGTACAAATAACACTATTCAGTGTATGTACCAGCATACAATGTACCACACACATTACATACAAACATCCCAGCCTTACATACGCCTTGCTTGATCCTGTTTGGATATTTTATTCTGGGGCTTAAATTTAAACAGTTAAATTGAACAGTCAACAATTGATAAGACTTTTACTTCCATGTTAATTGACTCTAAATTCCTCACAAAACTTGTAATGTTCATGGTTATTTGCTCTGTAAGTTTTTTAAAAATTGCTTTCTGAGTTATGGAATGTTTGGTCATCTTTTGGTTGAGACCATTTCTTGCTTGGTGCAAATACTCTAGTTTGCCTGATTTCAATCACTTCACTAAGCTGGAAAATGAGCCTCATTACACTCAACAACAAACCAATTTCCAATACAAATCTCAGAACTATACAAATCTCAGTATCAACAATGTCACTGTGGCTGTTAATCTCAGGATTTCCAGTATCTATTTTGTTTGTTTTATTTCTTCTTTTGCCTCGGTTACTCATTCAGTGGATGTTTTAAGGTATCCTCTGTTCTTCCATGAGGCCCATATTAATTGATTGGTTCTTAGGCTAGATCCTAGGGGTGGAGGGCTAAAAATTTTGGTTGCATCATTTTGACCAGGTATTGATAGTGGGATATATGCTAAATAGCATGTTTTTTAGAGAGACTGTACAATGTAAAGTCTTTGAGCTTAAAAAAAGGACTTTATTGGTGTGTGCAAAAATTTGGTATAAATAAATTTACACTATTTTGGCACATGATCGGGGTGGAAACTGGCTCCTTGAATCTTATCTCTATCTTTGCCTTCCATATTTTTACTTTAATTTTCCTGCGACAGGAGGTCACTTTTCTCTTTAATTTTTGGCCCCCACACATGTGTGGTTGCCTGGTTGTTTGTTTCTTTCTTTCTTTGTTTGGCTGTCCGGGCGGAAGCAAATTCATTATTCCACTGTACAGCTCCAACACAATAACTACAAACTTGGTACCGGTAGGGTGATAGAATAATGGTGACTTGATGTGCTGTGTAGTTTTGTGTTATGTTATTTGCATATTTATGAATATTAATGAGCTTATTTACAAATTTTGCCTACATTTTCATTAATCCACTTTGCAGCATTATAAACACAATAACCAATCAACTTCAAACTTGGTTTGGTTGGATATGGTGGCCTGATGTGCTGTATAATTTTGTGTCATGTTATTTGCATATTTATGAATATTAATGAGCTTATTTGCATATTGCATATTATTTTTTATTTACAAACCTTTGTTATTTACACACTTTTGTGTGTGTGTGTGTATGGGCACCTTAATTACGAACTGCATAATTCTAGTTTGTCATGGGGCAGGCTGCCCCTTCCCCCACACTGGCTACACTGCTGCTAGAAAGCTGTTACCAATATCATGGTCACATATAAATGCATATTCATGTAGTTGGGAGATCCTCTATTGCTGCCAAGTGGTAGATTTTGCATTACCTTTGCTGGTACCGGGGGAAGTGGGCTATGGTAACTCGTGCTACATCGGTAACTCGTGCTACTGGTAACTCGTGCTACAGTTTTAAATGGGTCATTATTATGTGATGGATAGTGTTTTGTATATTAATTTCTTATTTTTACTCAAGGCACTACTAGTAGAAGGAAAATAATAAGTGGCATCAATTAAATTGCCAACATTTTGAAAAATATATAAAAAATGCATCTTTCGGTAACTCGTGCTACGCCATATTTAGTGCTATGAAAACGCAATGAAAGAAAAAAAATAGTTAACAATACCATGGTCACATATAAATGCATATTCATGTAGTTGGGAGATCCTCTTGCTGCCAAGTGGTAGATTTTGCATTACCTTTGCTGGTACAGGGGGAAGTGGGCTATGGTAACTCGTGCTACAGTTTTTAATGGGTCATTATTATGTGATGGATAGTGTTTTGTATATTAATTTCTTATTTTTACTCAAGGCACTACTAGTAGAAGGAAAATAATAAGTGGCATCAATTACATTGCCAACATTTTGAAAATACATAAAAAAATGCATCTTTCGGTAACTCGTGCTACGCCATATTTAGTGCTATGAAAACGCAATGAAAGAAAAAAATTAGTGGGGATTATTTAAAATGTGTTGGATGTTTCTTGAAGACCATATTTCAGAGATATAAAATGTATCAAATTTAACAGAAAAGTGCCCATGTTTAATAAAATAGGCCCACTTGGAAAATATCTAAGTTGAACATGAGTTTTTCACTTAAAATACACTCTCCAAAGAAACTTAAAAAAACCAAAAAATGTTAGAAAAATGCCGAAAAAGTTTATAACTTGAACCTTACATCTGTTTGGAATAATATAAAAGTTAAAAGAAATATATATTGGCAATTTCATTTTTTTGAGTCATGTCCACTTTTGCTTGGAATTGCCCAAATACAGATTTGGTGTAAAAATAATAATCATGAAGAAAATCGCAAAAAGGTGAAACTTTGGCAATTTTTTTTTTTGCACATCATGATCATAACAAAAAAGTCTCTTTCCAAAGACGCTCCATTCCCAAAACGGTTTTGTTTTTGTTTTTAATTTTTTTTTTACGTTGGTCTTATTTTTTCAGATATTTACCATATAAGGCATCAAAATGAACTTTTTAAATCCACAAACGCTTATCTGCACAAAAGATGCCTAAATCCATTGCATTTTTTTTTTTTTGCATTTTTTTGCATTTTGTGAAGAAATGAGAAAAAGAAATTGGACAAAGTGGTATGCAAAATGAAGGGGCAAATCTTCTCGTTCAATTGGTGGCATCAGTATCAATGACGCATACATGCTTCTAATGGTATAAGCCACAAAGCGGTACATCACTGATGTTTTAAATTCACTTCATTTTGGAAAGCTTACTATCAACGGATTTCGTTAAAATTTTGGATATGTGTTGCTAACACATTAGGGAAATAATGTTGATATGTAAAATGGGAATAAGTGGTCCCTGATTTCTTTTATGACTTCATGAACTTGGTGCTCCACAACTATCAAAAAACGAACCGGTTAAAATGCTTCTATTTTCAATGTTGAGCTATATTTTGTATTTTGAACTTGCGACACTATTTCACTGAAACTTAATTAAGCCATAGGTAACAGGTTACCACAACCACACTACAGCAATGTTGAAAAAGATTGTATTTTTTGTCACCTATACCACCATATTAGGTAGTTTTCCGTAAGCTTCATTTTTGTGATTTTGGTAACTATTTTATATTTATTTGCCCAATCCATCTCAACTAGGCAATCTAAATTGTACTCACCATTTACATCGAAGGTATTTTAGTATATCCACCTCACACATTTCCATTATATATCCAGTAACAGACAAAATATCAAAATTGATGCCTCATTATGACATGTATGATATCACAGACTATCACATGTATTCAAAATTGATGCCTGAATTTGACCTGAACCAATTGACCTATAACCTGACCTTTGATGACCTTATAGCCTTTTTTAATCTCTTTTCCTTACAACACATAAATTTGCAAGAAAAAAAAGAAGAGGGGTTCTGATGAAAATCAGGGTATTATTCCCCCTTAATGTGTTCATTCCATTTGAAAATCACACTCCCCTGTGGGAGATAATTTATTTCCAAAATCTTCCACAGGGGTAGTGTGGATTTTAAATGGAATAGCCCGTTATATGACACGAAACGTAACCTACCTCTGCTTCGATGATAGTACCCACCACTACTGATCCGATGAATGATAGTGCTGCGACAACACCAACAATTGCAGCAATCTTGTCCAGGTCCATTTGTTGTCGTCTGCTCTGTTGGTCAGACGACGACTCAGCTCCACGTTGAAGATAACGGTACAATTGATGAATCATTGACAAAACTGGAATCAGCAAAGTCAATGAAAAAGTTTATGGTTAGGTTATGGTTATGGTTATAGGCCGTATAAAATTAATGTTTTGGTTCTCGTCCAGAGGATTTTCATGAATTGATGAGGGAGGGAGGTTTTTTGTTTTTTGTTTTGTTTTGTTTTTCAATGTAAAATTAGCATTGTCAGTAGTTTTCGGTCTTCTCCAACAGTGCTCGAGGAAACGATGAGGCCCTTTTTTTCAAATGTGAGATTCTGAGGATAAACCCCTAGAGTACAAGACTTGGAAGTGATGCTTGTTTTCTAATAAACTTTTTTATTTGTATGAAGATTTCATAAATCATTCCAAAGTCTTAAAAATCTATTAAAACAAAAAAATCTGACAAATCCCAGAAATTGAGGAGGAGGGACGAGAACCAAAATATTAATTTTACACGGCCTTATCGATAATCAATTATCGATTATAGATAATCAATAATCGATAATCAATCATTTAACAATTATTCAATGTTGAAAAATTTATAGGCCTACGCAACCGACAAAACTGGGAATCGCTAAGGATGATTCCTTCTGGGTATGGGGTTGTGCGGGGAATTAATTATGGCTAATTAATTATCGATTATCGATAATCAATTATCGATTATCGATAATCAATTATCGATTATCGATAATCAATTATCGATTATCGATACTCAATTATCGATTATCGATCATCAATCATTAGTTTATCAATATACAATGTTTAAAAATGTATAGACCTACGCAACCGACAAAACGGGATATCTGCATTAATTTGAAAATATGATTTTCTCCAAAGTGCTAGAAAAGCACACTCTTTGACCATTTCTATGCACATCGTATCTCTTGCAACTCGAAGGAACAAAATTTGTTTCCGATTTGGATTTCAACAGCTTAAAATTGACATTTTTCGTAAAATGCACATCAAATATTTTGTTCTGAATTGGAAAATCTCTCTTGGTATAAAATGAAAAATATTTCGGATTTTGGTTGTCAATTTCAAACTTTTTTATATCAATCATCATATCCGTGGGCACGTGGTACTCTATTTTGAAAGCCATCCGAGTCTCCATTTTGACAAACGGATAAAAACAAAAATAGTTTTAACATTGTCATCTATGGAAGAAAAATCACAAAACTGCCTTTTTCTCAAGAAAAAAAATTGGGACTAGAAGATAAATTTTCTTCAAACTCGTTTGATACTCCATGTAAATGATTTCGTATACGCTAATCCGAACCCAAACCTAACCATTATCCTTCTAATAACCCTAACCCTAACCCTAATCCTAATTTCGTGTAAAATAAGGCTATATGATGAAGAAATAACCAAACTAGGCCTATATTAGAATATTGGAAACTAACTCAATAATAGCCTCATACCCCAACTCTGCCTGCTGCTTTAGCTTCACTCTTGAATCTCTGTTATGGAAGTGTGACAGAAGATTGATATGCAACCTCTCAGAGCGTCCGAAGTTTTGTGTCACGTGACCCTGCTCTGTATGGGCTATTACAGAAATAAAAGGCACATACCCTATAGAAGACAAATTTGACACTTTTTCTGCCTCCGCAGGAGGTAGTTTGCTTTGAAATTGACACCTAAAATGCCGCACATTGCGCGGCATGTAGGCCGATTGTACAAATTTATATTCTGACAAGTACTCTAATTTCCGCCCAATATTGAGAGCCCAATATATATCCCCCACCTCTCTGCGGCATACATAAATTCGCCTATCGCCATTTCCGAATGTTCAAAAAGGTAATCACGCTTCCTCAGCATGTGCAATAAATTAGCATTAAAATTAATCTTATTCTATAGCGATTCTAGAAACACCTAGCACGTGGTGCCAATGGCGTGGGTCTATCAAGTTAATGAATTATGCATTAGAATATTTTCAAACTCATATGTTGTATAATTGAAGACCGAATTAAAAAAGACTAGCTTGCGTATGCCGTCCTGTAAACCAGGCCAAAAATGCCATACTGCGCAGGTCAGCAACCAATCACGGCGCGCCTTTGTCATGACGTCAGACGCAAACTAGTCTTTTTTTAATTCGGCCTTTAATTATAGGTTTTAGCCTCAGCGCTCATCAGCAGCTTGTTTGTTAAGATAAAATAAAAATAAAATGCAAGAATCATCTTTCCCCACACAATACTTCTTACAAACAAGGTGTTGATATTGGCCCTTTCGATGCAAGACAAAGCACAAATGAAGGAAACAAAACAAAACAATAATGTTTTTGATTTTTTATTCAATTACACATACAAAAGAGTAATGGCCTATAAAAAGACCCCCCTAAATATAATAATATTAATATTATTTTAGTCTTGAATACAAAATATAATAAACAAGAATAAAAAAAATCTGATACGAAAATTTGTTACTCTGAAACGTTACAATCGTAATTTTCAGTCAAAAAATCCACGAGAAATGACTCTTGATACAACTTGGGCAAATATTTAAAAAAAAAACAGAAACGGCTGCCTGCATCTGGAACTCTTCATCTGAAAGTTTGAAGGTCTTATTTCATACATCAGAATTATCTGCAAGATTGCAAGATGGCTTTAGGTGACCGTGGCCCTATTGGCTATACTAATGCACAAATTTAGATTTTCTTTCTATTTAAATAATATGTTAAAGCTTATGCCCTGTAGATTACATTCGGTTCTTGAGATATGGCCTGTCAAAATGGCGCGAAACCAAAACAAAAATTGGCAACAACTTTCTTTTTATTTTCTATATTTTGACAAGTCCAGTTGCCAGATGATTTTCTAATTACATGCATGAATTATGCAAAGTAAAGATTTCAGATACAATTAGTATAGTACTGAGGCATGGTACATGCCATGGGTAGAACACACACTGTAGGCCTACTACAAAATTACGATTGCGTTTTGGCAAATTTCAATTTGCATAATTAATGAGGGCCACTTATTAGAAATGTGATTAGGGCCCTAATTAATTATGCAAATGGAAATTTGCATGGAAAAAAACATCCATATATCTTATTTTGTAGCCGATCTGAACATTTTACTTTGTACAATTCTTGCATATATAATTAGAAAATAAGGCCTACCTGGCAACATTGCATAACAAAAATAAAAGAAATTTGTTGCCAACTTCTTGGTTTCGCGCCATTTTGACAGGCCATATATTTTGGTATAGGCCTAAACCGAAAATCCGATTAAAATAAAATTTTCAGTCTTGTAATCAGGAGAGAATGGACTCACATATTTCAATCAGACAAAAATCTATATCCAATAGCGTTACCTTAAAGCTAGCATTATAAGTGTCTCCTTAACTAATAACAAAAGGTGCCCACTGGTATCTTGGAGGCATTGTCTTTTTAAAGACATTTCTTGTTTATTTTGGGAATCCCATGTCTTCTATAGGGTAGGTGCCGTTAATTTCTGTAATAGCCCATTGTGTCATTTCCAGGACTTTTTCAGAGGGGATGGGGCAATGGTGGGCAGGGTAGCTTTTAAAGGGGGAAAAATTTGACGAAAATGGTTAAAAAAAAGGGCTAACATAATTAAAAAGAACAAAAATGCATATAATCTTACGCCACTGGTCATTTCTGAGACCAAACTTAAACACTTCATCGGAGATTTCGCCTACCAGGATGTTCCTTACCTATAAGTGCTAGAACGATGTCAATCCCGTAGAAATCGATAGGTAAAGACAAGAATTCCTGACCTCCATCCTGAGTCATAAAAAAAAAAAAAAAAAAAATCAAACAGGTTTATCTTGCCGATAAACTACCAGGTATATAGGAATTTACGCAGCTACAGGTCCCGATGGTGGTGGTGAGGGGGGAGGCACATCATCAATTTTTGGTGGGTATGATCCTCCGGAATTTTGAGGTGGTGGGTCTTTGGGAGGTGACGTCTACCGGTAAAAGGGGGTCTTTCGGAGCTGCGAATGGTCAAAATCAAAGGTCTGACTTTTTCGGTTTTATGGTTGAAAAAGGAAAAAAGGAATCTTGTTGTAAAAATGATATTGCAAAATATTTTTTGCCAACATTTTTTGCCCAATATGTTGTCAACACTTAAATAACATTATGTTAAACTATTTTACAGTAAGTTTTCTAAAAATATTTTTGAATGAAAACGTTTTACACATAACCCGATATATTTAAACGTTTTCTGGGACCCGTTTCTAGCATTTTGCGAATAATGTTTGTGTTTGCTGGGATTTAGAAGATGGATGTATGCGAAATGGATTATGGCATTAGTTGTTGGTCATTTCGTAATTTGACTTTTCTTATGATTATAAACTAGGCCTATATCCCACGAAACACATTTATCGCATAAAATATTTGATTAAAGATTATATTATTTTACTTAGACTACGCCTGCCAAAGCAAAAACTGAAAAGTGCTTACAAAATAGAGGCCGTCAGCCTTTTCCGCGGGATCCGCCATCTTGTGGGTACTATCGTTCTGCATGCATGCGTTAGATATTACGCCCTTATTTTTATACATTTTATTAAAAATGATGCAAAAGTTAAAAATTCATCTCTTAGGCCTAGGCCATAAAAAGCATCATTATGTAATGTCAATTTGATTTGAGTCACCTACTTTGATGCAACAGCCCTTTTTATCAGGCCATGAGGCGGGGTCCCAAACTTTACCCATTTTGTACCCGTTTGCCCTTTTTAACTTGCAAATTACAACAATGGATGGAATGTATCTCAACGGTATAGGATAACAGGAGGTAGAAAGAAACTTAAAGTCTAAATGCTTACCTTATGGCTATTACTACCACGGTGCAAAGAGAAGAAATGATCGGCAACCACATAAATGTCGCCAAATTCGACATACTCCGGGCCATCTCTTCTATCAACCGTAGACTGGATCCAGACTTTATAGTAGAAGTATCGGTCTCTGGTAGTAAGAGAAGTAACTTTTGCGGTCTACGAACTTTTCCTTTGCGTTATGATTCTCCAATGACTTCTCGAAATGATTAAAAAAGCATATATCTTTCTCGGCGGCATTCGCTGAGAGTTTAGATTTTCATGTTTTCACAACTGATTCTAACAAAATGCACGTGTTCACGTTTGCGCGTAGAGCAGTGAGAGACGCAACGCAACGCGTGTTGCACAGTGGTCGCGCAAAAAAGCTGCGGACATTTTCAAATCGAAGTTTTCCGAAGACAACTGCCGTGACCTGGTTTCATGGGTTTTGGATGAGCTCTTCTTTGAATTTAAATCATCATCATCATCCATCATCATCATCATCTTTTTCTTATTTTGTATTTTATATTTAGCCCTAGTTGACAAAAACTGAATGACCAATAATGTCAATAATTATGTAAAACCTTTGTTCTTTTTTCCAAAAAGGAAAGAAACTGAGAAACCCATATTTTTTCAATGTACTCAAAAAAGGGTGTCTAAACAATGGAAACCGGACGGAACCGCCCGGAACCGGCGGTTGACCGCCTGTCACAGAGGTCCACATTACATCTTTGCCGCCGGTCGAGTTTTGATTTGATCCCTAAGCAATTTCGAGACCTTAATATAAGTTAATCACAGAAAACAAAACAATCATTTATTTGCTTGAAATGTACTGTTTATTACCATAGAATTGCTATCAACAATGGAGTATACGATTAAAATTTTATCAGTATTTAGATTTTCTTTAAAAACTAAGCTGCAAACTTTTCTTTAGTTCAAAATTCCAAAAATTAAACTATCTGAGTCAAACTCTCCTCATAAATCGACTATCTGTTCTAAATATGAACTTTGCCACATATCAAATTGTCTAAATCCAATATCAATCACAAGTGAAAACAGCCATGGTCGTAATGGTACTCCTTGTTAGAGCCCTCTGCTATCATCGACAACCTCGTCATAGGTCGACTTTCATCATCGATCATCGGATGGATCCTGCGTAATTGTCGCTTCTTGCAGCAGGTACATTTACAGCAGCCAAAACACATAGCAATACGGCTGAATTCATTGGCAAACCCGATGATGAAGAAAACGATGAGCGCTTCAAAAGCCCAGTATGCATATTGGTAGTAGAGAACGAGGTAGATCTGTATGGTTGTCTGTGAAATAATAAATAATAGAAATGTTAACATAATAAGTTTATTGTTCATTAACAACAAGCATCGAAGCAGCATTGATGGTCGGTCCAAAGATCGATCAAATTTGGCTTTGGTTCCTCGTTTATTGTTCATTAACATGATTAACAACAAGTATCGAAGTAGCATCGATGGTCGATCCAAAGATCGAACAAATATGTTTCTGGTGTCAATTAAATCAACAAAATAGATAATAAGGTGGGTGACTCGATTGCCCATCAATCACAAAACGTTTTACAGAAAACGTTTAAATTATAGATTAACATGTTAAGGGATCTAGAATGAGCGTTTATGGCGTTTCGACAGTATTTTTTGTGGGACATGAGAGCACCTCAGACGTATTGAATTGCATTCTGAATACGAAGCATGTCTTTCTGATATCAAATAATTTTAATTTTTGAAATTCACGATATAATACAAATTTTATGACAAATTATTAAAATTTGATATTTTTCAAATTTTGATATAGGCCTATAACAGTCCTCAAAATAAATTTTATAAATCTAATGATATATTCTTAAAGTGTATGTAGCTGGGAGGAAAAGCCGACGATCAATTGAAAAGTTTGACCTTTTATATTGAAGATATGGATTTTTTCCCCAAAAGACCTTTTTTTGGTGTTTTGGGAAAAAATCCATATCTTCAATACGAAAGGTCAAAATTTTCAATTGATCGTCGGCTTTTCATCCCACCTACATACACTTTAAGTATAAATCATCAGATTTATAAAGTTAAATTCAAGTACTGTTAAATATCAAAATATCAATTTTAATGATTTGCCATAAAATGTGTATTACATTGCGAATTTCAAAAATCAAAATTATTTGATATCAGAAGGACATTCTTCGTATTCAGAATGCAATTCGATATGTCTGATGTGCTCTAATGTCCCACAATAAATACTGTCCAAACGTTCATACCCCTTCCTTAATCTATTCGATTTGCAAATTTAGAATTGAATAAATTGAAATTTGAAAATGAGCAATTGAACCATATACCCTAAAAATAGGATGCTAAAATCATTAATACAATAATACCCCTTAAAATGTTGACGAATATTTTGTATAAACCTTTAGAAAACAAAATTGTTTACAGTAACATTTTGATAACATTTTAAAAACGTTTTTATATAACTTGTTAATAACCCAAAATTTAAATGTAATTAAAACGGTTTAACCAAAACCAAAAACATTTTCAATCATTTTTGTGTTTACTGGTTGTCTGTAAACTCTACATGCCATGTGATGCACGTTTTACTTCCATCATTTCAGGTACATTTGATTATCATGATTATGTTTCATTTCTCCATAATTTCATACTTTCTTATCATATATCAAATTATATTCTTCATAATAATAATATTTTGATTATACTTACTAATACTGAATGCGTCCATGGTAAGTATGGAAGAGCGTGGGTGAGAATAACTGAAGAGTTAATAAAGTCAAGGCCAATGGCTGTATGACTATCTTTTTTTTTTTAAATGCAATTATTTTCTTATGGTCTTGTCTGAAACAAACTTATGTTTATACAGGCCTATATTTAGCATGAAACTAAATTGATTGCACAAATAAAATCTGAACATTCAACATACTGCATCGCTGATGCCGAGCGATTATTTTTTATCATCGACCTCATCACCATTAATCCAATGAGGAAAGTAGAGAAAAGCTTGTTGTGAAAAAGCTTCTGTATTATCTTATTTGCACTGAAAAAAGATGTTAGCTTTTTGTGGAGGGCACCAGAGGATGATTTAAGGAAGCCCCATCATGCACTGCAAACGTGTTATCACCAGAGTTTCAACTGCCACTTTACTTTTCAAATCCCATTGAATTCTGTGCAAAAGATGTTGTTTAAGAATTGTGCGTGTGTCATTATTACTTGGTCGATTTCAGATCTAAAGTGATGTATGCATGAAGGATAATTCACACCTTCTGTAGGTAACATAAAATGTGAAATCGACTGGCATTGTGAATGCGTTTTTATTGTAAATATATCAGTCCAAATTCAATGCCCGTCAATGCAATGTGCGTGCAGTGGTGTCATGTTCACTCACACAGCTGTGCTAACCGCAAGTCAACACAGTGGCGTGGTGGGAAGTGCTTAAATCATCCTCTGGGAGGGCACCCTGTATTAATTACTTTTCATCTGACTTCGTCAGATGAACTCGTTTATAAGCAGGGATGCTTGTAGATGAGATTTTACGGTATAATATTTTATAATATAAAGGATACTGTACAATGCGGCAAGGGTCACAAAAATGCTGACGAACACTCTCTGTGCGCGGATGAATTTGCCGCTTCCCAGTCGGATCTTGGTCTTAAATGAAACCACTGTTTGTAGAATACAGTAGAGTGAGGTAGACAGAGGCAGTAGGCATTGAAGACCCAACATAATCCACACAATGTTCTGTAGGTGATGTAAAATGATAGAAAACATTCGATGAAATTATCTTTTTATGAAGTGCACTAGACAAACTCCGGGGACAAACTTACTACGGACATGACGGATACGCCCACAATTCGTCTGTCTCAGCGTATCGTCTAAAGCTAGCAATATGGGTTTTTTTCTTCTTCGTCTTATCCGTCTCTGCTAGAAGTTTATGATAAACATTCAAAACCAAAAACTACGTATTTTACAACAACTTTCCACCTCGAAGAACCTGATAGAATTCGGAGACACAGTAGGAGTGACGCTGCACATGGGCATTTTTCTCTTGTTTAAATAAAACTGTGGGAAAAAAACAATTCCCTTAGTCCAACTTCTTCGGTATACTACATGTATGGCATTCATGAATGGCGTTAACTAATAAGTTCTGCACATTATACGCTACCATCATTTTGTTTTTGAGTTTTTCTTTAAATCAGTCACAAATGAACTTACCAATCCTATTTGTGGGATGGGAATAGGCGTGATGGGTAACTGTATCAGTCCCGTCTGGCTGATGATCGCAAGCAGCCCCAAAACGATGGCAATTCCGTTATAGAAACAAGGTTGAACTTTTCGGACGTGGGCACATCGCACGATTATGGTCAGTAAAACTGTTAGAAAGAAAATAGTTTGTTAAAATTATCAAACAGTTATTCTTGTTTACAACATTCAAAAGGGCACTGTGGTTTAGACTCATTATCGGAAGGTTGCAGGTTCGAACCCCAGCGCGCCGGGCAGTAGTGCTACCGTGTTGTACGTTTGGACAAAGCTGTTAACCTCTATTGTCTCTCTCCATCCAGGTGTATAAATGGGTACCGGCTGGGAAGGTAAAACAGGTTCGTTGTGCAGGAAGACTGGCAGCCCCTACAACAAGTTTATTCAGGGGGAGTCTGACCCAAAATGAAATGGGTACTTCGGCACGTGGGTATTGCTCTGGCATGGTTTTGCCTTTAAAATTATACACATGGTCATCGTACAAACAGACTGTGCGTTCGTGAATGCATTGAAAGCCATCATTTTACCTGGGGTAGCCACAAAATTATGTGGGGATATCCGTTCCCTGATATCACATTGACAATTTCATCAGCATTTGATTTAGAGTTAATCCAAGTCCTTTCGACTTAAAAATGTAACCTTTTAAAGTTTTAAGTTGAATTCCAAATGACTTATATTTCTGTCACTAATAGTAGTAACGGCCCGCGTGAAAGCCTGAAAAATAAAACTTTGTAATCCAGAGAGCAATTATATTAGAATCAGGCCATATCTGCAATAGGTTCACAAATAGACATGACCATTTCTAGATGCTTCATTCTTGCAATAACTCCTCGATATTTTACTTACAAAGTGCTGCTACTACCGCATGGTCTAGGTACGGAAACATGGGTGTTACTGTCAGCAAATCACCTGTAAAATATCTGTAAACGACAAAATTATGATTATTAACATTATGATAAGACACACATTCAGAAAATCCTCCATAACAGTCAGAATCAAGATTGAAAACCATGGCCGGGTGCACACCGACACCGCCTGGCTAATAATTATTTGGTGCAGCAGAGACATTAAAATGAATAGGCCTATATAATACACGGGATCGATACACGTGAATTGCTATGCACGATTTTGATATCAGACGAAAATCTTCGGATACCGGGTTAGAAAATGATGAATATCTCCCGTAAATGAATTTTTCTCAAGAAACCAGATGTGGTCTCATACACTTGAAAATACGTGTTGAACAGATATGATGGTCGCTAGAATGCGCTTTGAAAATTGGCCGTGCGCTTTGAACTCAAAATCGGACCAAAAATTTTTATATTGCGTTGGTCTTGTATGGACTACATCGTGTAGTACAGCTGCACTCACTACTAGGCAGTATAAAAGTCGACGACCATTGACCTCAATGGGGTATACAAGCTTATTCACGCACAACCAAGATCAATTACCCGGCTATTGTGAGTAGCCTTAGTCATGTCCCTCGACTAATTATTCGTCTCAAAGAGCTTCAAAGGTCTGAACCAAATGGCCAATCGTGGCTGTGGATTCAACCTACCATGGCGATTTCTACCATGAAGATATAGGGTCGGTGACACTGTGGGGTGTGGCCGCTATACCTGGCTTGATATTTCATCATCAAAAAAAAAATTGTCTGTTCCTTCATTCCAGAAAGATTTCTTCAAATATACAGGTTGTATATCTCAAAATATGTATAGGCACAGGCCAGCCAACCAAAAGAATAATCAAGCACCAGGCCGGCGCACGCACCAGGTAATAGACTACAGTAGCATACTGGCCCGCTTACACACTTAAAATGAAAGATCATGGAAAGAACTATTTTCACTTTCTTCATATTGCCTTCAAACTCCCTGGCATCAAATCACTTTTTAACAGTGGCTGCAGTTTGATGGATTCTACTCATTTATCAAATTATTCGCGGATAGGCCTGTATACATGAATACCGTACGATACCTTCAAGGTTCACTATCTTTTATCGCTATAACCTCATTAAGCTGAATTTATACTACATCGCTGAGCGACCGCGATTGGTTTTGAGCCAATGAGGTAGGGTGATATTTGTTGCATCGGCAAAAGCGCGCTACATCATTGGTCAATTTCCAATCGCTCGTCGCTCCTTGAAGAAATCAAATTATTTGCCAACGTTTTAGCTATTAAAAAAAGCACTCATTTAACCATACTATAATGGCTGCAAATCTAATTTTGGCAAAGGGACGGTTTATATTCAACTTTTATTCGGTATTATGCAAAAAATACGAGGATTATGTCTATTTATAATTACCTGCCAACAAACAGTCCTACTGCAGCTAACCCTGTTATTAACGGTAGCCATACGTACGAAAGGCCACGGAGGTCCTCTGTAATCATAACATGGACAAAGATTTATTAAACAAACTGTTTATATTATTTCTACGTCAAGATGAATCTATTGTGTAAAATAGGACGTAATTACGAATTACCATTAAACATAGTCTAGTCGAAATATGGTAAATTTCACTAACATTGTGTGTCTGTTGAACCCTTCCAAGTTTTCTTTTCATATAAAACATGTTTGATTTTATTTTGAAGTTCCGCGGCATGCCAGGGATCTCAAATAGGACCAAGATATTTATTCTGAGCACTGAGTAAGCAGTTGGACAACCACTTCTTGAAAACATGTGGCGATGGCGATTATACTAAACTTTTGGCTTCAGTTTAACCGTTTCCGACGTACCAAATCTGTATTCGCTAAATTATCCAACATAATCTTAACAACCAAAAATCACATTTTAATCAATCTTCATTTTGTATCCTTTTTGAATGGCCCTCGTATAATAGGTAACCCGTATTATTACATGCAATTTTAGGTCATATGATAGTTACCAAAATTAATCTATACTTTTCCTTAAACTTCCACTTTTTAGATCATACCTTTTCTGTATTGATTTGGCAATAAATACAAGTGATTCGAGGTATATGTTACCATGATATACTAAGCAATTAAAAAAATTAAATTAGAATAAAACGTGTTTAGCATTTAGGATTTTACTTAGTCCCATATACAGGAAATATGGCTTTTAGCCTGATGAAAGATACCAACCAAACCGGATAGAATCCAAACGAATATAAGTCTATTATATGAATTGTATTATTAACAACCGAACTGTTGGGCTATTCCAGAAATTAAAGGCACCCCCCTCCTAAAGAAGACGTTGGAAATTTTTCACCATTTTTTGATCTGAGAATTCCCAAAAAAATGGTCATTATTTTCACAACCCTATAGAAGATATGAGAATTCCCAAGAAAAAGACACCTTTTTATTTTAGGCTTGGGAATTCCCAAAAATTCTTTAGGGACACTGGGAATTCCCAATTTTTTAATCATTTTATTGTCAAAATGGGAATTCACATATTTTTGGATAAAATTTTGGTCTGGGAATTCCCAAAAATGTATGGTACAAACTTACATGTCTTCTTTAGGGGGGTGCCATTAATTTCTGGAATCGCCCATTATAGGCCTATTATGATACGTGTCCTGTTTTTGTAACCACAAATAGAGGAAATCTGCAACAAAATAATGTCATTTTGCAATTTCTGACAAAAGAGGAACTCCTGTCTTGTTTTCACTTCTTGAAAAACAGCCTTTTTGAAATACCTTTACGTGGTGGTGGCAGAGGGGTAAATTCCCTTGCAACATAAATACGACCAGTCTTCGTATCAATAGTTGTAATTCCATCCTCAGCCTCCTCTGTGGTTACTATCATCCCCAGAGGGCTGACTTTGGCAGTAGTCTTGCCGATAACGCATCCACAGTATGATTTGATGTGGCTCAATTCACTTGCTAAGCTTAGGGTGTATAGGGATGTCAGCCCTCCGAAGCCCCAGTAAACGTATGGGTAATAGTCCACGAGAAAACCCTATAAGAGAAAAATATATTTTTAAATCGAGGAGAGCCGCGCCGTAGACATGAATGCATGATAACAGGCATGAAAACTGGTCTCGAAAGAAAAAACACTAAAACCATGGGTTTTTTTACCATTTTCGGCGAATTTGATTCCGAAATAGGCTGAAAAACAATAACAAAAAAAACTAAAAAAAAAACCCGCCGAAATCAGCTAAAACGCTGAAAAGTTTTATGCCTGAAGATTGATATGAAGGAATGACCGAATGAATGAATAAATGAATCAATCAATCAATCAATCAATCAATCAATCAATTGATCAATCAATGAAGGAACGAACGTATGTGAGTGCGAAAGGGAAAGATATAAAGGAAAGAGACACGCAGAAATAATAACAAAACATGAATGAAAAAACCCCAAGAAATACAAACGAAAGGGAGAACAGAAAGAAAGAATATATGGATGCAGTCAATTATGTATAGAAAACATGGGAAACCCTATCATTATACTCACGAATCTTGCTAGTTCGAGGATGTATGTGGTTACATGCGTAAAGATCACTGTCAAATAGTAAGTCAAGGATGATATTAGATGAAAAACAAAGATAGACAATCATCTCAAAATACAATGAAGATTCCCTTTTGGCAAAACAGTATAGCCGAATTATAGGCCTACGTAAGAGATCCATTTTTTAATCACCGCCGTTTCACCAACGACCTTTTTGTATCTTTTTCACACCAAGAGGGGGCAGCAAACCGAGGATGTCCGCGGTTTTACAAGTTCAGGTTCCCGGTTGGAGCTACTTATACTATATACACCCCTCTATCTGAAAATGTCAAAAAAATAGCATTATTCCAACCGGGGATGCCATGGGGTAGAAAATTGAGTAGGCCTATATGTGAAAAAAACATCTGAACAATCTGCCAGTTAGTCGGTAAAAGGCGTAAACTGTGCGTTGTGTCCCCGGTTGTCACGTAGCAGAAGAGGGGTACATCGCAAGATATAGGGCTTAAGCCTACAAATTTGTTGTAAATAATACACTTTATATTATTTTATCATTATGCTTGCAACCAAATCACATGACACTGTATAGTAGGCTTAAAAGTTCGGTCCGTTCGTACTATTCATTTTTTTAACATTAAATCCATACTCATTTATTTTTGATCCCGTAAATCCGTAACTATTCATTTTGATGAAATATTCTGTTCATTTTGATTGGGTTTATTTGAACCAACAATCTTATCAAAATGAATAGTTTATCCGTTTTATTTTAACAAGTATAATTACTATTCAAATTAACATGATCTCCAACTCATTATTTGACAACATTATCCATTTCATTTTGATTCTGTTAAGTCCCCCTCTGACAAGACAAATTACATAAATTTGGTTGGGTAATTTTTGACAAGACAAGCTACTCTGAATTTGATTAGTTGGGACATTTTGACAAGAATCTATTAATTTTGTCTTAAATGACAAGGAATCTTATCAAATTTGTTGATTAGTTTGATGTTATTTTCATGAGAATATCCCATTCGTTTTGAACAGAAATCTGTTATGTCCCCATCTGAATAGTTTCCATTGTCAACTTTTACAAGTTTCTATTCAAATATAAGTAGATCGCTTTAAGAGTGTATAAATGGTGAATGCTGGCCGCAAGCTACATAATTACGACCCCAAACAAACTGAAGTTGAACTTGTTCTTTTCTTAATATTATGTTTCTATATTAGTCTGAGTTGTGATTTATATAAACAAGCTTTAGAGAGAATCGTACACACAGTATTGGCATAATAGGCCTAATAGGCTACGTATGAAACTAAGTTTCTACTCCACTGACAATAATGAGGAAGTTTGTGATAGTAAAATGTTTAGTTTTGGTCACTGGCTTGGGTGTCATAATTATACGACGTCACTTTCCCATCAAAGAGTTCAATATTGGTGCACTACTTCCGAATCGTCTCGGTGTGATTTGAATACAGTTTTTAATTTCGATCTCTTTATTCAACAGCTCATGTAACAGTTCTGGAAACTGCTTGTTTAGTACAAAAGCTGAAAGAAAAATGGCGTATTTCAAAAACTTGTTGTGTTTCTGTTGGTTTACGATTTTCACATACGGTACAGTGGTGACCAAAGATATTAAGGATTATTTAAACCACACGTCAACTCATAAATTCCGATTTCCTCGATCCAGTGGTAAAATATTTATTACTGCCGAAAATGCAGTAGGTGCAGACGAGGGGGATAGTGTAACATTACATTGTATCGTGGACGTTAATGGCTTGCTATATGCATCTTGGACGCTCAATTCCGATCTACTAACCAATGAAACTACTGTAGAAGTAGATAGCCCTAGATTTCAAATTCATAAGACAGGCGCACCACCCGCAGTTCGAACGTATACACTTACTGTTACTGGACTTAGTCGATCAGACGCAGGAGACTACATGTGCATTGCTTACCACGAGAGGAGCGACGTTCCGCTTACCGCGGAATTCAACCTTACAGTTGCCGGCATGGGCCGCATTGCGGTGTCTACTCCTATTCACACTAAGCCTGTGACACCAACAAGAGATTCAAAAACTACTAGTGTAGGTGAGACAATCACATCCAAAATGACAACGACTGTTAACACCATGCAAAGTTTGGGTCGCCACACAAGTGGCAACTCTGAAGTGGCAAATGCAACAATTGCCACTTCCCGGTCAACACATGATGTAACTACCGATGACGCTGTAACTTCTTTCACGGCATGTAAAACACAGACAGAAGAATTTGAAGAAATGCTGAACCTGAATGTTCTATTCATGACAGTCATCGGTATTGCTATAATTTCTGCAATTTGCAACGTCATCCTTGGAGTATTAATGGTGATCTTGCGGAAGAAACATGAAGATGAACTCAATAGAGCTCATAAGAAAATGCACCAGCAAGAAGGTAACTATTTAGCACTGCAGAAACGGGACATTACTGGTGGTGACGCGTATATATGGATCTTGGGGACATGACTAGTGGTGACGCGTATATGGATCTTGGGGACAAGACTAGTGGTGACGCGTATATGGATCTTGGGGACATGATTAGTGGTGACGCGTATATGGATCCTCGGGTGTCAGATACATTACAGGTCGAGGCTGAAGAAATACAGGACGTACATGACTACGAGGATTCCATAAACGTATACGCTATGATTTAAAATTTATCAAGAGAGACACATGTATTTATTACCCAGCGTTTTAACAGTGTATAGGCCTACCAATACTAAGATTTGCGCTTCAGACAATGGAATCAAATTAGTTCGCTATTTCGATCGATCATCGACGCTTGATCGATCCATATTACTTATGAAATCAATTGATTGACTATGTTTATTGTGATAACATTGTGAATCATTGTGATAACATTGCATGACATCATTGACTTGATTAATCAGTTACAACAAGCATCGAAGCAGCATCCACGGTCGATCCAAAGATCGAAGAAATTTGGTTGTGGTGCCTTGTACATGTACAGCTGATTCCCTAGACCCTCCCTCGGGTCCATGTAGATTACATAGCATTAAAAATCAACCCAATAGAGGAATCAGCGCTCAATGGACTTTCGCGTTCACTTATAATACGAGTATATTTCTATATTGCTGCATGGTTGACTGTGGTGGGTGTAATTAGTGGCGTCGATTTGTGGATGAAGAGGAATGGGTTTTTGGCATTGAAGAAAATGTTTCATTATCCAGAGATGGAGCCGAACCGAGACTGGGGCCAGTCTACTGATTCCATTGATAATTCACATAACAATATGGATGAAATCAAAACTCGACCGGCGGTTGACCGCCGGTTCCGTCCAGTGAAACTGGACGGAACCGGCGCCGCGGCGGTCAACCGCCGGTCGAGTTTTGATTTCATCCCCAAGCCTGTACAATAATCTTGTTTATATGCTCTCGTGCTGGTAGACTTCAACATAAAAAGCACAAATTTTGAAATATTGTCTCAAAATACCAAGAGCTATCTCAAGAACCATTGAACCATTACCGGACTTGTTTGTACTCATTTCAATGCATTTTTCATGCTGATTCCAAATACGGTCACGAAAATTTACATTTTTTGAAAACAAATCTAAGAGCTGCGGTCGACACCCGTGTGGAGAGGAATAAGTTTTTAACGTATTGTGTTTTCAGGAAGTTAAGTAAAAAAAAGGATACAGTAATGTGCAACTGGTGTAAGAATGACGGCGATGATAACCCTTGCAGCTTTCATGCATGGTCCCGTGTAGCGAGAGGATCCTTTGGTCTTATACGAAACTACTGTTTGTAAGATGAAGTATAGGTTGGTTGCGAATGGTGTGAGGCAAAGAAGACCTTTTTCGATGTGTTCCAAGATCTCATCCTGTCAAAAATAAAGTATTATAAAAATGAAGAACACGATTTTTCCTAAACATGTATGCACATCCATAAACCAACTTCTTGTCATTGTTTGTCTTCAGCAACTAGCCGCTCACAATTTGATGTTTTTTGCCGAATAGAATCGACTGTAAATTAACTGCGCTTGATAACTTCACAGCAAACAAAACGTTTTTAAAATGTTTTTAACAGGTTATATTTTTGGATTGATTTTTGGTTTTGGTAAAAATGTTTTAATAACATTAAAAGTCGGGTTATAAAGGTCAAGAAAACGTTTTAAGACGTTTGGTATGAAAACACACTACAAAAATATTTTTGTTAATGTTTTCAAAATGTTATTGTAAGATACTTTTGCAAACATTCTTTGCCAAATATTTTGTCAACACTTAAATAACATTATGTCAGAATATTTGCAGTAAGTTATCACAAAACATTTTTGAATGTTATGAAAACTTTTTATTCCCTTTATATAACCCGACATTTAAACGTTTTCTGGCAACCTTTTCTAACCTTTAGCGAATGACGTCGAAAGTGTCGAAAGGTCTTCAATGCTTTCACTAGCTTTTCTCTAAAATTAGTTTGTTACAACACATTTAAATTAGAGGATCTCCAAATCTACAAAATTTTGCCATAGTAATTTACGTGACAATTCATGAGTTCCGACATCTTGTTTTCTTGTTCGTTTTTATGGAGTGAATGCCTTATATCGAGGTGCTTATGTAACCCAAGAAGCAAAAAAGTGCTAACCATTAAATTTACAAGTGACCCCTGGTTTACATTTAAAATTTGTACGAATGATCCCAACATATTATGTCGGTAGAGACACATGTATTTCAGCTTATTTCCAAAATAAAATTGTTCAGAGAAATTTAGTTTATGTGTTTGGCATCAAAACATTGGGATAACCGGCTTTCCTGAGCCCGGAGGTTCACTTATAGGATATTATTTGGTACGCATGCTCGTCACAAAAAATCGTCGAAAAGGGTCGAATTTTGACCTGCTGGTAGGCCTATAGACGCTATCTTTAGGAAAAGGGTACCTTTAAGGGTAATTTTCGACGTCTAGGGTTGTCATTTCAACCTATCTTCGACGTTAAGGGTCACTTATATTCGCTGAGATGGTTCTGGAGATGGTAGGCCTACTCAGGTAGGGCCTACACAAGTAATGAACCAAAACAAAGGAAAGAAATAAATGAATATGTACGGTTCCAGTTTATTCTGTTTATTTAGGCCTACTCAACAGTACTCATATTAAGTGAGAAAATTGCCATACACAATTTTTACACATTACGCCATAATAATTAGGGGGCCGTGTCTTACTCCATTTAGGTGGAATTTCAAATATCTTACGCCAATAAGGGGTGAAATTTGCAATCCCTGAAAACGCCATTTAGGGTCGAATTTTGAGATGCTGTGACAAGCATGGGTACCACTTTAGTATGCGAGTGGACCCCCGGTTCATGAGATCACCACATTCACAGTACCCCCGGATAAAAATCCTGGTTCTGCCACTGCACTTCTTACCTGCAACCCATATTCCCTGACTAATGTGCGAGATGATACCAACTGAATACTGCAAATATAACTGATGACTGCAATGAGCCCGACTATCATTGAGAATCCATTCCAGAATGTTGCTTGCACTTTGTCCACGTAGATGTACCGGGATAAAACGGATGTAAGATCTGTATATGAGAGGAAAATACAAAAGAATTCATTGGTAACGATAACATAATAAACATCTCAAAAAAAGTAACTAACCCCCCTTAAATAATGACCATTATTCAAAAACGGGTGATTGTATATATTACAAATCTGGAAAATGCGTTGGAGGCAGAATTTATTTCTGCACATTTTGACACCTCATATGCAGCAATTGACTAAATATTGACGTCACAGCGTACATTTAAATCAATGTAACCCAAGATTTGAAAGTTGCAGTAAATTGTATTGATTTTGTATTTAGTGTAATGGAAGGAAATCTGTGTAATGATATCTGAGTGTTTTTGTATTGTTAAAATTTGTATGTAAGTGCAACTTTCAAATCTGGACATCACTACATTAAATTGACCGGTATTTTATTGTTTTCTGGGCTATCGTATTAAATAAGGTGTCAAAATGCGCAGAAATAAATTCTGCTTCCAACGCATTTTACAGATTTCTAATACAATAGCCCCTTTTGGAATAATAGCCATTATTTAAGGGGGTTAGTTACTTTTTTTGAGATGTTTATATGCCCCTCTAACAAAAAAATGAAAGAGAAAATCGGGAATGTACAGGAAAAGTAAAGGGTAAAGGATCCCGTTTCCCAACAAAATTCACGATCATGGGCAAAAAAAAAACATGAGTGTAAAAACCCAAAGCCCTTTCTTGGAAACTCTATACATGTGCAATCTCTCTAAAATCAATTTTCAACCGGGGAAAAAAGAAAGAATTGTCTTTGCCCCTGAAATTTATACAACATGAATAAATATAATTATACTTGTGACAATTTTCCCCGCTTGCACCATGCAGTAAACGTATAATTTTGTACATTAAGGAATAGTTTAGAAAACATTTTGCTTCAAAAGGCTATCGTTTGCCTTATCTTGCTTTAAAAAAGAAGAAGATAAAAAAAAGATAAATGACATTGAAGAATATGGAAACTGAATACTCACACAAAATGTCCACGATGTAATGGCATAGTGGAAAGAGTGGAGGCCCATCTATGTGCAGCGGGTAAAAATATCTGGGAAAATGAAAAGAATGAAATGTTTAAACAATTAGTAGGTCTATAAACAGGAATCTTAATGTCAATATCAACCGAATATCATAATTATACAAACCTTTACATTTTTTAAACCTGGTGTAGATTTTGAAGCTGTTGGCTTTCATAAATAAAAAGGCTACATAACAAAGCAATCCCGGTTCCGGCATGTGTGTTTCCGCGGGTATACTCATGCTCGTCGGCGAACTTCGAAAACACCCCCTTTTGCATCTCATTTTGCGAAGTTTTCAGGATAAAAACAACCCCCTTTTTTAGCGATTTTTCCTTCAACAATGCCTCTTTTTTCGCTAAAACGCGAACGATATTTCTAATATACCCTTTTTGCCGGAAAAATAACGGCAATCGTGGTTGTATGCGTACTTTAATTGACAGTGGCGGCACCAGGATATTTTTCGGGGCATGGGGGGGGGGTCAAAGTGAATTTCAGGGGGGGGGGGGGATTGATCAATTTTGCGCAAAATTACCGCAAAAAGTGGAAATTAACGTAATTTTTGGGGTTTTGCCTCTAAAGTGTTGGGGCGGGCAAACTGGGGAAAAGAAATATACTTGCCCCCCCCCCCCCGTAACGCCGCCACTCAGTGGCGTAGCGTCATAGGGGCACGGGGGCACGTGCCCCCAATCGATCTCAAAATTTAGAAAATCCCATAGGAAAATTGCCAAAAAATGGCTTGATTCGTGATTCGATTTTGTGTTTCGCGAATCGCGTTTCTCTATCTGAAAATACCCCATAAAATTTCGCGAAATTTTCGACCAGCATGAGTACCCGCGGATACACAGAGTGCCGGAACCGGGAAGCAATCAAACAAGAGGGAAATGGTAATTAACAGTATTATAACGTTTTTAAAAAACGCTTTTTTTTTTTTTTTTTTAAACCTTTTTGTAAAAAAACGCTTGTTTAAAAAACGTTTTTTAAAAAAACATTTAAAAAAGCCACACGACGGCATCATGGCCCAGGATTGTGGAATCTTTTCAATTTTAAAAAGGCTTCTAAGTTTGAACGCTATAGGCGTGTAATATTGTTCTCAGGACGCGTCTGGTGTTCAAAAACATCCACCACTCTGTATTTACAATGAAGGACCAAATGCGATGGATGCCCCCAAGATGTCCAAAACAAGAGCGAGGGAAAACAAAAGAGAGGAGGAAAGGGGAAAAAAAGAAGGAAGGAGGAAGATAGAGAGAGTTGAAAGAAACACCAAAATGCTTTGCACCTTCCGGCTACTAACTTATTGGTTCCGCCCATTAGATCACAGCATACTTAAGGCTACGTCGCGTCGGGGCTACGTACAAAAAATAATTCGTTTCATACATCCTCTTCCTCCTGACTTTCTGGGATCAACTCATAATATAGTCCTAAATACTAGAACACAAATTCAGTGTGATCAAGACCTGTCATATCGGCCTATAGGAGTGAAATTGTCACGGATCCGGAGTTATGATTTGGTGAGAGTTCAAATGAGAGTGCCTTGTCTTGTCTTGTCTTGTAGGTATACTGTCCCACGCCCCAAAGTCGGAGTGTCTGGTAGGACCGTAGCCTAGTATCGGCAGAAGGAGGTCGTCAACCGGTAGAGGTATGAGAGACCCTGGAGGTTAACCTATTGGCTGATCTACGGTTTTATAAATATCATAGTCCCACCGTAGATCTGTATTAAAAGAAAATTCCCTATGTGCCCAGGGTACGCAAAGTCGCTTTTATTGTAGGCTATAATAGCATAGGCTATAACTTACCTCGCTACTCCGAGTCCAACTGCAGAAGAAGCTGCAAAAAGCGGAAACCATGCGTAGCTTACCAATCCCATGGTGCCCAAAACTCCACAAACTGTGTCCTAATTATTCTCTCATTTATTAATACTTGTTTTATTCATCATCTATATCCAAAAAAGGTAAATTTATCGGCAAAAGAGCCGCGAAGATGTTACCGCGGCTCTAACGTTGCCCATTTTGTGATGCAGCAGCCAGCAATACCGCGTAGACCTTAAATAGCGCCATAGAAACGGACGCGTTGCAGTACGCACCTTGTGTGCGTAATGTAATGCTTGTGCTGCTGACGCGTTACCACGCTGTAATTGACGCGTATCGTCCAAGTACAAGACGTAAGCCTATTTATCATGTTTATTTACTTTTTTATTTATTTGTTTACTAATTTAGACCTATATCTATTTATTCCTTTAATTTATTCCTGCTTTTCCTGTTATACAATGTAAGGTAAACTGTATCTTGTCTTTTATTGGCTCTTTCGTCTAGACTATAATTATTGCTTTCCGTGAGTTTCTTGCTCATAGGGACTTTTTTTTCAGCAAGTTCTTTCCTCTAGTTAGCCCAAGCGAAAGTCGGCTGGACTGATTGTTTTCCGTTGGTTTCTTCTTCTTGTCCAGCCGTATAGCACGGCTTAGTCTGAACCTTGTATCTCTCCGGTTTCTCACTCAGAGGATTTGACAAAATCTAACAGAAACTAATTTTTAAATCAGAAGTTGTTCATTTAATTAAAAGTTGTTAATTTCATGTCCTATAATGTAGTTTTGTGGATCTTCATGTGGGATCTTTGAAATAAGAGACGTGTGTGACCAGGGTAGAGTCTTTCGGTATATACCTTTTGTCCGGCTATTGGTGATTCTCCTTGGGGGAAGGCCTTGTTTAAGATGCGCGCTATCTACTGAAGATAACATAAATAAAAGAACATGTCTTCTTCAATTATTTGAATTAAAAAGAATGAAATAAGCCTTGATTGGCCTAATGAAGTTTATTTCGGTATTTTTATACCATTTATCAAAACGCCATACGGGAAACTCCTAGCCTTTTCGAGACTGGCGGACACAATATAGGATGGCGCTACACAAAGTGGGTAAAGTCTTTTGAATTTGCCGAGTTTCACCCAAATTTAAGACTGCCCTCCTTTTGTGTACGCCATACTTGTGTAGGCCTACATGTTGTCTACTGAAGAACGCAGAAAAATAAGCATTAGAATTAATCAGTTTTCTCCAATTTAATTAGAACTGATTAGAACTTGGGCTAATTAGTTTTTTAATTAGAACTGATAAAATGGGTCTACTGGTGTGAAGGGAATTGTATGTGTACGTGGGGGTGTATGGGGGGTGTGTGTGTGTGTGAGGGGGGGGTGCATCTGACACTTTCTGAACCTTTCCAAACGTTTCCATACCACAACAGGGGCGGATCCAGGAATTCAATTGGGAGTGCAATGGGCGCCGAGCTTTGTACACTTAATTATAAAACCACGAAAAAACTAATGTTATTATGAAAGTCTATATATTTTTTACATTATAAATTTACATTTAATGTCTTTCTCTGTAAACATGTTCTCAGTAGACGTGTATAATAGATGCAAAACGATTGAGGGTCCGTCTTCCTAAAAATTAAATTCTACCATGATCTATGGGGTTTAGTGTAGGCCTATTGTCACACATTTACCTATTGTTTATGAAAACGTCGTTTAATGTTTTTACATTACCCAACTCATCTCCCATAAACAAGTTGGAGAAGACGCTCCACCAGTTTTAACCATTCGTTTGCGATGCCATCTAACCTTGGTGATTTGTTATTTTTACATTTACCAATAGAAAACTTGAAATTTGAATTCATTTTTGAGATTCTTTTTTAAAAAAATGTATATAGGTTTTTCTTGATGGTTTCCCAAGGAATTCATACACTCTAAATTTCAAGGACTTAAAATAAATCCTAAGGGATTGTAATTAGGGACCAATCAAGTATTAGATTTAGAATTCAAACAGATTTAAAATTAAATCTAAGATTTAAAATTCAAATCTATAAGATTAATTTTATATCTAAAATTGATTGGTCCCTAATTACAATCGTTGAGGATTTATTTTTAAATCTTTGTAATTTAGAGCATACCCAGCAAACACAAAATGTTCTTAAAACGTTTATTCAGAACGTTCTAATAACATTTAAATATCGGGTTATATAAAGGTCATGAAAACGTTTATAAAACGTTATTATAAAACATTTTGGGCCAACATTATTGCAAAATATTTTTCAACATATAAATTACATTATGTTTAGAATGTTTTGCATCAAATTGCAAAAATGTATTTTGAATGTTATTAAAACGTTTTGATACCCTTTATATAACCCGACATTTAGGCCTAAACGTTTGCTGTAAAACGTTTTGTGTTTGCTGTGTAGAAATATCACAAAATATTGAAAAACAAAGAATAACTTAAATCTCACTTCAGACAAATTTCCGGACTATATTTATTCAGTTCATCACTGCATCAGTGTATAATATCTAAATTATGTTACAACCGCATTTTATCCATTTTGTCAATTAATGAATGTTACAAAAAATTAACAAAATACATAGGTGCCTCACCACTTGTTATCTAATGTGGCGGGAAACTTTGAGGCAAGGGCTCAAATATATAAAGGGCTCACTCACATTTAGTTACATGCTGGAGGATGTAATATGTTATAGCAACTATGTAAATGTGTTACGGTACTGTATACCTACTCATTGCTTATGAGGTTGTGCAACCTCCGGCATGTAAATGGAAGTGAGCCCTCTATCGTTTATTATGCAAATTAGGTAAAAAGTTTTAGATTGTTCCATTAACAATAGAGGGGTGAGTAAAATGTGGAGTTTAAAGAATAAAGTAGGTATATAAAAGAAACAGGAGATACATGAGGAAAGAAAGAAACGTTATAGAAAAAAGGAATGAATGAAAAGAAAGAAATGGAGGAAAAAAAAGAGGCAAAAGAAGAAATGAAGATGATTATTTGTTAAAAAAGATAATGGAAGTAAAAAAAACATACACCACTGCTCAGGGAGTGTAAAATTTCAAATGGGGTTACCTGAATAAGAATAGCCAAGTAGGAGCTTTGAAAAATGGACTTCCACTACATAAATAAAATATGTTATTTTATATTTCAATTTCATTCAAAATACAATATGGCATCAGGCATAACATGAAATGTATTATAGGTTTAAACATAACTGGAAGTACTTATTTGTAACACACATAGAAATCATTATATACATGAACATTATTTCTTGTTGATGCTTGTGTGCTTTAAAAGCAAAATGTACATAAAGCAAGCTTAATATCATTACTGAAATACTTAATAATTATTTTATTCAGCATACACCCCCGTAAAATGTCCACACTCAAAAAAGAAAAAGACAAAAAATGGAGGAAAAGAAAACAAAGCTTTAAAGAGAGCAAGAGAATCGGAGAAAGAAAAATTAAGAATAAAAGAAATAAAGCACTATAGTGGTAAGACTCGAATTCCAAAGCCCTACAGGGTGCCATCGACAAGGGGGGTTAAGCGGGTGCATTACCCCCAAGGTCCTAGGGGCCCATAAAAAATAAAGAAAACATACCTTAATGGGCCCATAAAAGCAAAGAAAAGAAACAGTCAGGAGCCCGTAAAAAAGGGGACCCTGACGTTCATTTTACCCCCGGGCCCATAATGACTCTCGGCGGTACTGGCCCTACACTCACCACCCATCCCGACTCTCTGCGGGATCACGACTTTCCCCTCTTTGTCTTAAATTTTCTGATGATGAACGCCCTATTTACTCCTTCATGTGGTTCCTCCCTTAAGGTGCATTGCGTCCCATATAGTCTATATCATATGGGATATCATATTTTTACACTTTCATTATTCTCTGCTAATAGCGACACAATTTTGAAGTAGTTTGCTAAAAATGATTGTGTTTACAATCTATAGGATTATTTTTGACACAAATATTCTTCAAAACTTCTAAAACACACTGTTTGTTTTTCATTAAAACATTATTTTTTTATCATCCCATTTTTTAGAATACAAAAATAAATTATACTAACTTCACACCAATGGGTCCATTATTTATTTTCATGTGCGACACCACATATTCAAAATAAAAAGTCATGAACGATGAAGGTTCCTGGCAAATGCAAACGCCTTTGTAAACGATTCCAAGAAGGTTTAGAAGAGGTTGCCAAAACAATTGTCAATGTCAGCTTATATAAAGGGTATACAAATAATTTAATAACATTTTTAAAAGTTGCTGCAAAACATTCCAACATAATGTTATATAAGTATCAACAAAATATTTCTAAACGTACTTCAAGTACTTCATAATAATTTTTGACAACATTTAGAAAAATATTAATGTAATAATTATTCATACAAAACATTTTATGTTTTCATGATCATTATACAACTCAGTAATTTATTATAGATTTTTAAAAACATTTTGGCAAAAAATCAAGAAAAAACATTTTTAAATGTTTACAAAAACTTTTTACAAATATTGTTGTTTGCTTGAATGAAAACATTACAAATCATCTATCCAATCACACTCTCGTATCTGAAAATGCTGACTTGTGATCATCATCGTTATATACTGCGCCAATAAAGTATCCTTACAGTTGGGAAAATAATCACAATTTCAAAACTGAACAATATTTGGGTAAATTTGTTTTTTTAATAGATGCACTATCTAATCCTGCACATTATGACACCACATTGAATCCAATGTGACCTCTAGAAGTAAAGTTACAAGCAATTGAATAGACAAGGGTCCAATTTTAAAAGTGACAAACTGGCCTTAGTGGCCTATACAAGGCGTAAAAAGATTCCAACAAGCGAAACAAAGAGACAACACAGTTTCTTCAATGGAGCGTTATTTTAAACAGTTTTTATTTCAGTTTTTACTTCTATATTTTGCACAACTTTCATTTTATTTGTCAGTTCTTTTGTTTCAGTTTTCTTTTATTCCTTTTGTTTTTAAAATTAAAGCCAAACGCATAAATTTGCCATTCACCACTCTCAAACCAGATGTCTAGTCTGTGGAATTTTGAATAGGCCAGTTTTGTCACTTTTAAAACTGGACCTTCGTCTAATCAAATGCTTGTAACTTTGCTTCTTGAAGTCACATTTGATTCAATGTGGTGTCATAATGTGCAGGATTAAATAGTGCATCTATTAAAAAAACAAATTTACCCAAATATTGTTCAGTTTTAAAATTATGATTATTTTTCCAACTGTAAGGATACTTTATTGGCGCAGTATATATCATATTTAACATGATTCTCTCTTTTATGAATGGACATGGGATTATAATAATAGTGTGATAATACCTTAACATTATTATATAACAATTAATTTTGTATTTCAAAATAAGGTAAAAAAATTGCTTGGTTGCCCTCAGCGACCGACCAAAAAATGAGAAATCTTTTTCTTTTTCAATCATTTTTTTAGAAAAATCTTAAATTTGAACAGTATCAAAGACATTTTATATTTGTTCTTCACTCCTTTTATTTAAAAAAATGCATATTTGATTAAAACAGGCAGTATTTGCATTTAAATTCAGTCCAAAAAAACACAATTTTTTAACATAAAATGATCAAGCATTTGTCAATACTAGCCTTTTTCAAAATGGAGGGAAAATGAAGGAAGAGCCCATGAAAAAAAAAAAGGATTGACCTACGGCCCATCCAAATGTTTGTCTTGGAAGAGCAACCAAACAATTTTATTTTTTGGCCTAAGGTGATAATACAAAAAGTCATACAAGGCAGCCTTTTGAGATATGACAATATCAATAGCTGCCTCTCATATAAATAGGCATTATCTGTTATATGTGTTATTTACTGCATACTACCTTTTACTTTGGCAATAGGTTGAGTTGTATTTGGTTACATACTGCATTGGGCTATTCCAGTTGAAATCCATACACCCCTATGGTAGACATGACCTTAATGTCTCACACAGAGGGTGTGAATTTCAAATGGAGTCACCCATTCAGGTAACCCCATTTGAAATTCACACCCCCTGCGTGGAAGATGAAGGTCATGTCTTCCATAGGGGTGTATGGTTTTCAACTGGAATATCCTATTTTAAAGGGACATTCATAGATCTGTCAATCCCAAACTACACTATTCCCCACACACATCATTGTTTTTGCACTTGTAGAAGCCTTCATATTTAGGGTGGATGACCATATTTTGTGCTGGTGTTACTGGGAAATTGCAGGTGATGAAATTTTGATAGGGGGATGATCCATACAATCATCCCCCCCCATGTTGATGCCTGTATGTGGGTTTCTGACCATATTAACCTGGTATTTGGCCATTTTAGCCTAAAAAGTGCCAATTTTTTCTCGCTTGGTGCGACTTTATTCCACTTTTGCGCCATATTTCACCACTTATTCTCCAATGTGCCAAAATAATTCGTGTGCACATCAACCATCAACTTATCCTGTCACCGAAAGGTGCTGGATTCACTATACTTCAAGAATTTTCAAACCCCATCCCCCTCCCCCCATTGTCAAAAGAAATCTATGGAAATGCAAAGGTGTATTTTGGTTGTTGGCACCATTATGCAAGCGCACAAATTTTACAATTTTACCCTATTTTGGCTCAAAACATGGTATCTTTCGGGCTAAAATGGAAGATGCACAAGCAATTATTGCTCCATTTTGTATTCTATTAGCATTTTAGGGGATATCCCACCATGGAAAAATCAAAGGGGGGCATGCCCCCTGTCCAGCTTTGAACCAGCTTACCCAGGTAACAACGTGGTAAAACAATTCCTGATTTTTTAAGTCTCTCAGATTATTTTGTCAGTATGTCCAAGCCTCATAAATTCATTTGATATTTCTGAGAAAAGAGAAAATGGTTAAGTGTATTCCATCAATTTATCAACCACTTTAAGTGATTTCAGAAAATTCGACAATATGTTTGGTCCTGGGCAGATATCTGAATGTCCCTGTAAAAAGATTATTTAAAAAGATTATTTAAAAAGATTATTTAAAAAGATTATTTAAAAAGGCTTTTCATTGGCAGCTTAAATATAAGCACAGTGACAACTCTCTAGTCCAAAAGTTCCCTAGTCTATAGGCTCCTTAGTCGGAAGGTTCGCTAGTCCGAACACAAAATTTACCATTCGCTAGTCCAAATTCTGAAAATATCGGGTTCTCTAGTGTGAGGGTTCGCCAGTCCGATTAATAAATATGGTTCGCTTGTCCGAAGATAGAATAAGACTGGCTAAACTGAACCCTAACACTAACACTTATTCTATATTCAGACTTAGAAAAGCTTAATTTAGTTTTCGGACTGGCGACCCTTCGGACTAGAGAACCTTTGGACTAGGGACCCTTCAGACTAGAGAGAAGTTACATAAAAGCACACACGATGGCTTTGGCAATCAGTATTGTATTGACTATCCCATCTCTTTACATAAAATACACTTTTAATATAAAAAAAATTAGCATCCTTTGGATAAATTTCAATTTAGATCTGAATACATCATATACTTTCCTACACTACAACTTTGATTTTGATCGAGCTAGTAGTGATTTGAGAGTAAACGGTGTAAGGTCATAGCTGGTTTGTTTCCCATAAGCCATCTCACACAGCATCTTACCAACGATGGGTGCTAATTTGAAGCCCTGACCTGCAATTATATAAAAAATGAAAAATATTAAATTATAGGCGTATACTTTATTTTTGTTAGTTTTGTTTTGCATGGTTCAATAATGGGATATTCCTGTTGAAATCCACACACCCTATGGATGATATGACCTTAATGCGGCTGTGTACTCTAGCCATTGTTTCTTTCTCAAAATTGAGTTTTTATGATATGTTTGTACCTTGTTATGTTTTTTATAAATACAAGGAATGAAAATCCAGATTTGTAAACTCCAACTGCAATATTTTAAGGATTTTATTTCACTATTCCACTCGTGTTTGAAATTGAAAAGGAAAGAAAATCTTTGTTGTACCAGCAAGGTACTTGCGCAAGTTAACAACTCATCGCGTTGCGTATCTCGCAATTTGTTAACGCACAAATATGCGACGCATAAGCGACGCTTATCTGCATGCACGGAAGCACTGATTTCACAAAAACCTAGTGGTCAAATGGCTCCGTTTTAGCTGATAAAATGTGGGTTTTTCAAGTTTTTCCCCGATTTAAATATCAAGTTATGAATGGATTTCGCTTAAACTTCTCAAGGGGCTGTGGATTTACCCGATGTTCACGTAATATAAGTTTCAAAACGAAAACTGTCGATTCTCCTGTGAGATTCGATGAAAGTGCAAAATGTGACCACTTTAAACTTCAACGGCCATTATTTCAATGTTCATTTTCTCGGTAAAATGACGATTTAGGTACACGATAACTCAATAAATACAGCATCTATAGGTAAGCAAATATGATCATCGTAAAAAGCATGATCGACTCAAGAAACGGTTTTCTCATTTTTTTATATTTTGGTCTATTTCAAAAAGTTCACTTTGATGCCTTATATGGTCAATATCTCAAAAAATAAGGCCAATATCAAAAAAAAAAAAAAAAAAACGTTTTTGGAATGGAGCCTCAAGATTGAGCTAAAAACAAAATAAAATATTTTGGAAAGAGTGTTTCTTTGTTATGATGTACCTAACAAATATTGCCAACAACTCACTTTTTGTGATTTTCTTTAGAATTGTTGTTTTTACCCCATGTCTGTATTTATATTAAGATTTATTGAGGTCTTGCCTTCATAAAAATGTATACTTTTATATGTTTTGCGCGAATAATTACAAAGTTATTGCACTTTTACTACATGCATGTCTGAGAGTACACAGCCACCTTAATTCTCCTACACAGGGGATGTAGATTTCAAATCACCCATTCAGGTAACCCCTTTTGAAATTCACACTCCCCATTAGTAGATTAAGGTCATGTCTTCCATAGGGTGTGTGGATATCAACTGGAAATACCCAATGCTGTACAGCTTAGTACTGAGAGATTGCTGGTCATTGATAGGGGGTATCATGCATGACCAGGAAGCCTCAAAATGTACCTAAACAAGTTTAACTTAAAGAAGTATTATGACAAATGCAATTTCCTGCCATAAAGAGGTTTGGTATTACCTCCAATAGAAGCAAGTAAATCATTTATTTCTTGACCCTAAAGCCCTTCATAATAACTGGGGAAAATAAAAATTCAAAAGGTAAACTAATTTTATGCCATGCAACATTATTCTCAAAGGACCCTAAACACTATGATTTACTATGCAAGGTATACCCTTTTTCCTCTAAAATTTCATTTAATATAACTTCTTTTGTAGGCATAATCAAAGAACATTTACAAGTAGGGTGGGCTGATATATACCTATTTATAATATCAAACAATATACACTGCAAGATTCCTATTGTGGATGCCTGCACATATACACCATCACCAATTGTATTACCTACACAGTACCAATGCTGCTACTGCACAGGACCCACCAACAGCGGTACTGCACTGGTACTAGTACTTCCCTGGTACTACACAATCCCAGCCAAGACTTGGCGATGATGTACCTATGCAGACAGCCCCAACAGGAATCTTGCATGTAGTGTGACAATCACACTAGTGTGTTCAAAACTTACAAGTTCTGACAGCTTCATTATTTTGCTTTACACACAAGATCATGGCACTTTTTATTATTTTTAACATTAACAAGAAAGTTTTGACACAATAAAGTAGATAATCTGCATCGGAAACCCGGAAGTGAACCAAAAGTCAGTGTTTCTAGTTCATATTTTGTCATTTTAGCGTGACTTTTAAGCTTACCTAATGATTTTAACAGGAATTGTTGTGCTAAAAATGACCTCTAATAAACGCCCCCCGTTTGGAAATTGCACACCCCGGGGGTGTTTATTCCAGGAAATACGGTATGTGGATGTATATGAGGAAGTCTTGTGAACTTACCTGAAAATCCACATGCATATACAATGTTTGAGTACACTGGATGCCTGTCAATGATTATGTCCTCTGTTGGTGTGCACTAAAGAAGAAATACGTCGTATAAAAAAAAACATCACTCGTTTATTTCTTCACAATTTGTACACAGACTGAAATGACTTTCTTTTCAGTGGGTCAAATTCTGGGGCAGCGAAAACTATTTTTCTCTCCATCTTCTTTCTTCCTTCCTTAATTCTTTCTTTCCACTTTTCGGCAAAAATCAGGTTGGGAGTTGGGGTAAAGTAACCATACAAAACAGCTATAGCCACTCTGCTGGTTGGCACCCGAGGGGTCGGTGGGTCAAATCCCGGGTGGGGAAAACAACTTTTCTCTTCACCTTCTTTCTTCCTTCTTTCCTTCCACAATCGGGTTGGGAGGTGGGGTTTAGTAACCATACAAAACAAAGTTGAATAGACCTCAAGTTACCCTAATACTACTAGACCATACAAAGCAATACAGCACAAAGTGACTGCAAGACCAGGCAACCCACATGAGCTAATTGTGCAATTCTGCCAAACTATACATATACACACGAAAATGTTGGCCGGGCAAGGGTCACACACATGGCTGGCTATACCTGCTCTGCTGGTTGGAACCCGGGGGGACAGTGGGTCAAATCCCAGACGGGGAAAACAAATTTTCTCTTCATCTTCATTCTTCTTTCCTTCCATTTTAGGCAAAAATCAGGCTGGGAGTTGGGGTTAAAGGACACTACTCACAGTATACATGCAAGTCTCCACTATGGCTGGTTCTGCTTCTAATCCAGGAAAATGTCTCCTTACATACTTCTTCAGGAATTCAATATCAACCTGCGATTCTCCTTGTATTTTGTAGTCACGCTCATCAGGGTCAATCTCCCTCCATCGATAATGATAGCCCATCTGTATGTGCCATGAAACAAACAAAGATAAGTGAATACCAGACAATTGCTTTACACAATAAAGGACATTCAGATATAATCTACTGAAGACAGCATTACTGTTATCTACTGAAGAAATCATTATTGTTATCTACTGAAGATAGCATTATTGTTATCTACTGAAGATAGCATTACTGTTATCTACTGAAGATAGCACTGTTACCTACAGAAGATAGCATTATTGTTATCTACTGAAGATATCATTATTGTTATATACTGAAGATAGCATTACTGTTATCTACTGAAGATAGCATTGTTACCTACTGAAGATAGCATTATTTTAATGTTATCTAATGAAGATAGCATTAATATCATCTACTAAAGATAGCACTAATGCTGTCTGCTGAAAATATAATAATTGTTTTATACTGAAGATAGGAAAGAGATCATTATTGTTATCTACTGAAGATAGCATTATTATCAACTGTAGATAGCATTAATGTCATATATTGAAGATAACATCAGCAGTATCACCTGAAGATAGCATTAGTGTTGTGTTATCTACTGAAGATAGCATTATTGTTGTCTACCAAAGAGATAACAAATGTGCTAACTACTGCAAAATTGCAAATAGCATTGTTATCTACTGAAGATAGCATTGGTTTCTACTTAAGATAATATTAACGTTATCTGCTGAGGATAGCATTAATGTTGTCTATCAGAAATAGCAACTATGTTAACTGCAGAAGATAGCATTATTATCTACATAATATAGCATTGTTATATAATGAATATAGCATATCTACTGAAGATAGCATAATTGCTATCTACTGAAGATAGCAATATTTTCTACTGAATATAGCATTAATGTTATATACTGAAGATAGCATTGGTATCTACTGAATATAGCAGTTATCTACTGAAGAGTGTTATTATTATCTACTGAAGATAGCATTAATGTCATATATTGAAGATAACATCAGCATATCTACTGATAGCATGTTGTCTATCAAACAGATAACAATTGTTAACTACTGAAGATAGCATTATTGTTATCTACTCTGAAGATAGCATTGTTGTTATCTACTGACAATAGCATTGTTTTGAAGATAACATTCATGTTATCATTTGAAGCATTATTATCTACTGAAGATAGCATTATTGCTATATACAGAATAAAGCATTAATGTTATCTACTGAAGATAGCATTATTGTTATCTACTGAAGATAGCATTGTTGTTATCTACTGAAGATAGCATTATTGTTATCTACTGAAGATAGCATTGTTATCTCCTGAAGATATCGTTGTTATCTACTGAAGATAGCATTGTCGTTATCTACTGAAGATAGCATTGTTGTTACCTGCTACAGATTAAATCAATGTTATTTACTGAAGATGTTTTATCTAGCAAATATAGCGTTAATGCTGTCTACCAAAGACAGCAATAGTGCTATCTCCTGAAGATTGAATTGATGGTATCTACGAGTGTTATCTACCTGGGGTAGCATCAAATGTTTTTCTATTGGAGACAGTATAAGCCGAACAAGCAAACGTCCCTGTTCTACGGGTGGACCCTTCAAGTAGGGTCAGTCAGGTGGGTTTTTTTAAATCACCAAAATCCGTAAATAATTGTTCCCCTACTGCCTCTCTCAATCGTTTCAGTCAAATATATCTACTTTTTACCCAAAACAGATGATTTTACATGTATACAGCAATTTCCATCAAACTTGGCCAAAACAGCACTTTTTTCATACTTAGAGCAAATAATAAAAATCCAAAATCCAAAATGGTCAATATGTTTTAACTTGGGCCCTTAGAACAATTGATTTTTTCAATTTTGCCGAGCCCTTACATTTCCTCCTTAGCCTTACCACAGGTCTGTGACCTTACCTTCATATAACCAGGGTAATCTATACTAGGGAAGCCATAAGCAAATCCACTATCTGTTGAATCAAAGAATACTGGCCATTTTGAATATGTGCCTATGGATTTCTCCTTGAAGAAGCACACATTGACCCTCCAAACCTATCAAAAGAAATAGGAAATCATTCAATGCTCAAAGTTTTAACCAAACCACATAATGTACATCCAACCCCCTCCCACCCACACCCACACCCACACACATCCACATATGCAAACTCCCTAACCTTATGGAAATCATACATTTCCTTATGGAGCAAAATATCAACAACAACAAATTCTCCAAAATGCAAAATCTGGGTCGGTCGGGCCCGTAGGATAGGGTTTTTTTTTCGTTGCCTTATATTACCTTATAATACTTATACATACCTTAATAGGGGGTTCAAGACCAATTGGGTTTAGTAGTTTTGATGACCATGGTCCAGCTGTAATAGCCACACTTTTTGCTCTGTATTTGCCTTTGTTTGTTACCACGGTAACCAGAGTTCCAGGTAGAATCTCCAAGACTTTTTCTTCATCATGTAAAATCCCTCCATGTGCTACAAACTGATCCTGTATAAAAGACAAGATACGTAGGGATGTCACTAGGCTGATATGGTGCAAGTTGTTTATTGGGCCGAGTGAAGCAAGATGACAAGCATGAAGCTGAATTTATACTCAATCGCTTTTGCAGAAAAGTGATTCTCACACAAGCTCAGTGTTTACTTCCGTTATCTGAGCATCAACTCAAGCTGATCAATTGATACAAAACGTTGAGACAAAAAGAATGTCGCTTTTTCCAGTTGAACACGATTGACATGTGAATGCATCAACCAATCATTTCCATGCAACCAACTATTATTTTGCTAATTAATTTACCTTTCTCGATTATTAACTTTCAGTGATGAATTAATTCAAGGTAATAATTATAGACAGCAATCAATGTTCTAAAAATGTATTTTGTGGCATTTAAAATATTATGATTGTCGTCTGCAATCGCTAACGCCGTGATAAGTATAAATGCAAAAGCGACGGGCGATGCATCGCAAAATTCTGCGATTGCCAATCGCATTCCAAAAGCGGAACATCGCAATCGCTCTGCGATCGAGTATAAATTCAGCTTTAGTGAGGTGCTCAGCGCAGGTCCAACAGGGTTTTTTTCAGAATACCACGGGTATTCTAATATTTCAAGATGCTACATTTTTAAAGGTTCTGCACCACGGAAATGGGGAAAAGGAATGTAAAATTCAAAAGTAAGAGACTTTAGTGATGTTAAATGTGTGTAGTAACGTATTAAAACCGGGCCTTTTTGTTTGAGGCGAGCAATAATTTGAGACAAGCAGTCATGCTTGCCTAAACTGGATTGCGATTTTCTTCTTGCCATAAAAACAAATATCACTCGCTGTGAATCGCCAAAAATCCAATATGAAATTAATCACAATAAATTAGCCATTATTCCAGAGAACGGAATAGATAGATGGTATCAACGGTGCGTAAGTGTTTCATATTGGTCTATGCCTTTAGCCTCAGTGTTGCACAAACTGAGCAACACTAAGCATAAATTTTCATAGTAAAGTATAATTATCTTCACTATCAATATGTGCAATTTACAATTTTGTAAATTTCAGGATCAATCTTGACTTAATAAAAAATACAAAATTAAAATATTCGCATTTTGGTTTTGGGGCTGCCTAAGGAAACGACCTTGGTGTTATCTTGGGTTGGGCTTGTTTTTGATACCTTACCTGAAAACATTTTAAACTTTTATCAGCCCTAAGTACACCACCCATTTTATCAATACACCCAATGGAATCTGGTCCAAACGTCGCATCTGGAAAATGTCTGTGAAGACCTTGTGGTGTGAGCTCTTCATATGGCGTCTTCACAGCTTTGAGTACTTGGATACGTTCTTCAACCTTTTTGTTTCCGGACTTCCCAACTAAGAGCAAGCCAGTTTGTCTATAAGAAAATCAAGACAATTGGTTTAAAAGTGCTGAAGATAAATAAGCAAATAATGTTAAATTTCAAAATTGTCATTGGGCAGGAAAACCTGCTAGATGTGTTTGTGGCCCCTGAATAAGTTTAAAACAAAACTGCCAACCAGGAGCTTTTGCTTTAAGCATGTTCAGGAGCCAATGACACATGAGGTTTTTCCTGCCCAATGACGAAATTTGATTACTTTTTGCCTGCCTCATGACACAGCTTGGTTATACCAGCAGAATGGTCGACTGCAGATCCTTCCGATAACGCTTTTTCAATGCGAAATGAAGTTTGCTGCTTGGATGATGTCACAATGAGGTTAGCATTTATTCCGTATTGAAAAGCGTGTTCCGATGGATCTGCACTTGACCGGCCTCCCAGTGTGTACAGTGTCTTTGGCAACAATAGTAACTTTCTTGTCACTAAAATTAATGTTAATGCCATAAATGTAATATATATAGATATTAGACAGGGTGCAAAGCATGGTACAGACACTTGTATCATGTGTCTAATTAGTTCTGCTTGGTTACACAGATACTTCAACTTCTACAACGATACTTGACAGAATCCATACGTAAGGATGTAGTATCAAGGAAACTGGTCATGCCCATGCACGGTGCAAAGTCCAATGTGCTAGGTGCTTTATTTGCAAGATGACAGTCGTTGTGCTAGTAGAAAATGCAGACATTATCCATAATCTACATGGATTACCATAGCAATGGGTTAAAACAATTTTTGAATATATTTCACTGCACTAGTACATTCACACAGTATCTCTGCATTAAAAACTTCGGTCGAAGTTTTGCCACAAGTTTAAATAAATAACGGTTAGTTCATGAAAAAGAAGAAGTGAAATTTAGCAAAACGCGACGAGGTTTATTTGCCCGTAAGAGAGCTCTATTGTTCCGCTATTGTATCCGCTATTGTATCCACTATTGTATTCTATTCATAAAAGCTACTGCAAGAATTGCGGCAATCCCTGATATTGCTGATGTCTACCGCCGGCGTTTAGCATTTATTAACAATCAAAATTATCCCATACTCTTACATTTATAGTCTTATTCTCACCTTTTATATAATATTAAGAAATTGCAATTATGAAAACTACAAACTTTGAAAGTGAAAATATATTTACCATCGAAAATATATCATACTTAAATTCTATAGAGTCTATAATATATCCAACCCAGAAGTGCCCATTTATTTAAATTGTTGTAATAGCCCAAATATCCCCACAAATATCTTATACACGATTTTATTGATTCATTTTGGGCTAAATCAAAAGTCAGAAGTAGTTAAAAAGGGCAACATCCTCACCATTACTTGCTGCTTTACAAATTATCCTCGCTTGACCAAACACGCATAGTACGTTGATCGAAAAACCTAGCGTGGTTGTCTTAACAATGCAAAAAGAGATGTACAGCTTACCCACTAACACTAGCTCATTTACAAAAACCTATTGAACAGTTACGTAGTCCATCGATAGTGCGGACACTCTTCACTGCAAAACCACCAAAATTCGTGCTATTTTGGCGTTGGAAAAGAAATCTCGTGAATAGAGTGCCTCTCTACTATCTGCCTACATGTTTACGTTCTAGAAATGCCAACTAAAATCATCCAACAACTTCATTTTAAGAATTATTTCAGTATAGAAATCAATAGGAACAGAAAGAGTATGGTCTACACATTCCAGGAAAATGTTTTATTTGTTTCTTCCGCCATTCTATATTTCCCTAAAATTATCACATTTTTTCTCCCAAATCCTATGTAAATGATTCTCCACGCTACGCAGAAATTATGTGCGATAAATCATACCAATTTGCCACAATTTCACAGTATTGCAATATCTTGATGATTTGTAGGCATTTTCAACGGCAACTTGAGTATATTCAGAAATCAAATATCGCGCCAAGGGGATGACACTCTTATTCACGCATTCATTTACAACGCAAACTTGTATCGAATCCGGTGGTTTTGCGACCAATGAAATGTCCGCACCCTGGATTTATTCATCCCTGGTATGAATTATTTATTAGGTTTGTCAAGGCAATAACCACGATCCGTTTTGTAATAATATAAAAGCACTTGCAATAGAATCCGCTGAGTTCAATGAACTGCGCCCTGAAACCGATGGAGAGGTGCCCCATAAAGAAGCTATTCCATTGACCTCTATTAACAGGTCAGTGAGCTCTCCATACACAAATGAACAAGTACAATAGGACAAGGCCAGCACCTATTACCTGCTTTGTAACATGTTATTTTGAAGTCGTGAAGATTAGTAATCGTCTGTGCATATGAACTGCGCATTTATGATGCAAAATATTAGTTCTATATAATATAAAATTACAAATACTGGTATTATGATACACGGTATAGGTGATATAAAAAACGACTAATAAAATCATGTCATCATGGCGTCATGTCAAAGGTTCATTATATCCCGTATGTTTGTCTAAATTCATATATATATTTGCAAAAAAATTCTACACCCATTTAATATGTACTCAGGTGGAACCTTGCCTTTTTAATTTTCATTTCTTTTTATGTAACAAATTCAGGTTTTTCCATTACGCGGCCCGCCGGGCAATACAAATTTAATGCTAACATTGAATGAACGCAGAATCATTAAGAATGGGCGTTTCTAGTACATACAGCGTCTGACTCTACCTGAGGACCTAGCCTAAGTCCCATGGGCTCCAAGAGTGGCTCTCCATACACACATGAACAAATACAATGACGGGTCGCCATTGCACTCCATACACAAATGATCAAATACAATGGAGAGTCCGACTGCCATGCAAATGAGCCAAGTGCCCTCATGTCTGCTCTGTGATATCACACTGATCAGACTGATCTTTATGTTATTACAGCGAGGCTCACATACAATGTTCAACACAAAGTGAACGATGTTATAACTTGGAGGGCTAACAAACCAACACCACCAAATTCGACTGATGTGTGAACAACGTGGGATGCTATGAGGAAATTGAATACTCGTTGTCTGATCATGCATGTGTGTTTATGGTTCGGATAGCGGTTACTTAGCAACTCTCGTTCCGCCTTGGGTTTATTGAATACACTCTATATAAAGTCATCAATATGTCGTTTCCAGTCCTTGGCTGAACTATTGGGTTCAGCTATTAATTTTTTAATAATTCTGTTAACCCCATAGCATTAAAAAACTAGTATTTTGATAAATAAAATAGCTGGATGCGGTATGCAGCTGATTGGGGTGGTTACGGTCGTTAAAACCACTAACCATGAAATATGGATATCCAACTAGTTTGCCCGCAGGGTTACAAAGAACCGCTAACATGAAATATGGATATCCAACTAGTTTGCCCTCGGAGCTTCAAAAACCACTCACCCGAAATATGGATATCCAACTAGTTTGCCCGCAGGGCTACAAAGCACCATTAACCGCGAAATATGGATATCCAACTAGTTCACCTCGCATGGCTACAAAGAACCACTTAGCGCATAATATTTTTTTTTACCTCAAAAAAGAATTAATATCTACCAAAAACGTTTCAAAAGCGTAAAAAGCGGCCAAAGTTTAAAAAATCTTTCCTGTGTGGCTTTTCACCCTTTTTTAAACTTGGTCCCATTTATGAAAGTTTCTAAAGACCCATACGAAGTCATCTATAGGCTACTTGTTGGTTTTCTTAGTTGTCAGTGTTTATTTTGTAGAGTAAATGAATTAATGTTCGTGCGTAATTGAAATTTTTTTCCGTATAGACGTTATAATGTATTTTGTAGCAAATACTCACTTTGTTTAATTCTTCATCGTCATGTGCGATTCTGCGCCTTATGTACAGATGTAGGGCCTATATGTAGCAGGTTGACACACAGTCAATTTGCTAAGTATATATAATACTCTACTACTCTTTATGATCACGCAATATAATAAAACATAAACCTTGAAATGTTTTTGATAATGGTTGCATGTAAAAATTAGGACTCATTCTTCATGTTATTACTACTTTTCTAAATGGGACCAAGTTTAAAAAAGGGTGAAAAGCCACACAGGAAAGATTTTTAAACTTTGGCCGCTTTTTACGCTTTTGAAACGTTTTTTGGTAGATTGAACCATAGACATCAAAGAACAGGGATAAAGATCATAATTCTATAGAATATTAATATCATGATGATAACTCGGACCTGTAAGATTAGTATCTTTGAAAGGAGCGGTATTTCAATCAATCTATGATTGCAGACATAACAGGTGATGAGTGCAACCTGCTTGCAGGGTGATATATTCAAAAATTGTTTTGACCTATTGCTACGGTAGTTAATCCTGTTACATCATCACTACTACAGCGAATAGGTTGCCGTAATAAGTATGGATCAGTACTCAACAGGTTGTCTTAGTTACGGATCAGTGACATCATTGTCACCAAGGGTGGCACTAACATAATTCCTTCAGGTGGTACTACACCCCGTGATAAATTTTGTGACTAATTTTGCATTTTTCTCAAAAATAACTACACACTGGTAACAAAAGTTACAAGCAGGGGGCAAGGAATCCATTTTTATACTTCACTGAAATTTCAGTGATTCAAGACAAGTGGTTCATTATATATGTTAAGAAATGAGGTACATTCTAGTGGTACTTCTTTTCTTATCATCAATAAGGTACCACTTGTCTTGAGTCACTGAAATTCCAGTGTAGTAACTGGATTCCTTGCCCCTATAATATATACATGTATGTAACTTTTGTTACCAGTGTGTTATTATTTTTTGAGAAAAATGCAAAAATAGTCACAAATTTATCAAGGGGTGTAGTACCACCTTAAAATGATACTGGTAATACAAGTAAAATCAACTGCACATGATCAAAAATATGATTTTCCATGAACATTATGGGACATCTAAACTTCCAATTCATTGTTTATCATCAGGTCTTTAGATACGGCTGGATTAAATATGTCCTTGAAATGGCCTCAGTATTATTTCTTACCATTCTTAGTATTACACTTACTGAAATAGTTTGGTATTGCTTTCCTCTTCAAGTCTGTTCCATGCATCATAAATTTCCGGCATCATTTCTGCATAGTACAGTTCATTATGTGCATAGCGTATGATACGTGACGGACCATGAGAACTCCCCCGTGAATGCGGTAAACAAAACTGAGGGTGTTAAGCAGAATAAAAAAACAAAATAATTTATTTTGGTATTTTGTGGTATTTATGGGTGTTAGGGTTAACAGAAAAGAAATTTTGCTAAGCAAATGAATCTGCAATAAATTTTTTAAACAAACATACCTTTGTTTTTGTTGATATTTGAATCTCAACCTTTTTTGAGAAAAGTGGGGGATGAGGCTATATGCCCCTTTAAACCTGATGATTCCATTTCCTACAAGAATAATGTAAAATGACCAGGGCTCGACCTTAACTATTTTAGACACTATAGCCAGTCAGGTGTGTAACTCTAAAAAGTTACACGCCCAAAAGAAGACGATAGTCTAGTAATTTTAATAGTAATATATGTAGCAATTTAGATGTGAGCCCTGCTAGTGACTTGTTCTTTATTTTGGCGTAATTTCATTTTGACATGTGGGAGGGGGGAGTTTTAAAACACGCCTTTTGGCAACAAATCAAGTTCATGGTACCAGTGCGCGCAAAGCGAGCAAAAATTTTTGCCATATTGAAGCTAAAATTGGAATAAATTCGCACAAAGAGAACAAAAAATGTCATTTTTAGGCTAAATTGCCAAATAGAGTGACCTATGAGTGTCAAATTCCCCACGCCAGTCAGGCGTGCACTTTTAGAAAGTTATACGCCTGACAGCATAAGTACACGCCATTGGCGTGCAGGCGTGTGTAAAAGTCAAGCCCTGAAAATGACGAATTTTCTGATTCGTAATAATTGCCATAATATGTTACCTGTTCAAGTAGTAGTGTCTTATATCCTAGCTTTGCTGATCTGAAAGCTGTAGATGATCCTTCTATTCCTGCTCCAATTACGATGCAATCATAAATCTGATTGAAGGAATGTATGTCTGGGAAATCCATGCTGGCTATGAAAGAGCGAACAAAACATTGAAATTATACTTCATCATGTTCATACATGAATACATTGTGCTTTGTACATAGAAAAACATTATCTCAAAAAAAATCACCTCGAAAATAGAACACATCATCTAAAAAAAAAGTAAACATTACCTCAAAAATAGAAAACATCACCTCAAAAATAGAAAACATCACCTCAAAAATAGAAAACATCACCTCAAAAATACAAAAACATCACCTCAAAAATACAAAAACATCACTTTAAAAATAGAAAACATCACCTCAAAAATACAAAAACATCACCTCAAAAATAGAAAACTTCACCTCAAAAATAGTCCTCACTTGCTTGAGTCTTCATTACTTTGGGCATTTTTTTTAAAAATTATATACCGTAAATTGTTTCAGCACTAAGTTAGACTACATCACAGAGGAGTAAGATAAGACAGAGCGCGTACCACCAGGCAAAGTCCCCGTGTATTGTATGGTACCAGTTCTCGCATATTCATGAGGGCCGATTGTTCGATCGTGCTGTGTCAAACAATCACGCCAGCGCGCTGCGTGCCTTCAGCGTATACGCGATAGAGCGTTGCGTGCTTTCGCGATTACGCGATAGACCCGGCGATAGACCATGAAAATACGCGGTAATTGCGTAGCAGTCTCGCCTGTTGCATTTCATGGAACAATCGGCCCTCATTATCGGATGAGGCGGAGACTTTGACTGGTGGTACGCGCTCTGTCTTATCTTACTCCTCTGTGGACTACATGTAAGTGAAAAAAGAAATTTTAAAAATTCAGAAATTAATGATTGAGTGAAATTCTCACCAATGAGACGCTGACCGCCACTCAAAGGTGAGTGGAGCATGTTTAGGCAGATACAATTTGGACTGCATAATCCGTTTGAATTTGAAACTTTTCAAATCACACCAAATTTCATTGTTTCGATTGTACACAAGTGCTTACAAAATGCTACACGCAATGTTTATAATAACAAAGGGTCTACATTTTTGTAATGTCACAGTAAATTCTCAAGGTGTGGCTGACATTACAAAGGAGAAATACTCAGCAAAAACATGGGTGCTATGACTTAAGTGCAGTGCTCTAGTACGCACCTGTTTCCTACAGCTACACAGTGCAGATCGCAAAAGGTTAAAAGGTCAAACAAATCAGGATATCTGACTGCTAGAATTGGGCATAGTTTTTACCATTTGTCTCCAGAGGAGTTAGTTGCAGAGTATTCCTTCAAAGTCAAAGTTAGCATTATAAATGTGGGTCAACCTGTTAGTGGCACACATGTACCCACCAAGTACCCCCCCCTCCCCTCCGCCCCCTGCCATTACATTTACAATACAACCAAACAAGTCATTGTGGAACCACAATTGTGGATCAATCCTAGGTTCCAGGATCGTGCATAGGTAAACCATGGTAGGTATTAATAGAAGGAGAATTCACGAACCCATGCCAGTTCCCTTTGTACTATGATCGTTATGAGTCGATACTGAGCAATCAGGTATGAATTTGCTATCGATTTGCTAAGCTTCTTATCTATTGAGCTTGGCCGGTTATGAACCACCGTTATCGCGACTTCTAAGCAGAATGACGTCATTTTTACCCACAAAGCATTGTGGCCGTGACCATGAACAAAGGAAAACAATTTACTTCCGGTAATTTTATAACGCCAATATTTCTTATGGCCAAGCTTGGCGGATCATAGAAACAACATTGCCAGTCTTGGAAAACCTTTCCAAATCATTTCCACTGGTTTAAAAGTCCCGCAGACACCCGCCAGTATTACTAATCATGATCAGAAAAAATACATAAATTCACCGTAACTTTGGAAGGAAATGAGGGAATTCGATCAGGTTTTCGCTAGTAAATCAACTTGAACTCGGAAACACAATGGCGTTAATCGAAGATCATGTGACCGATGCAAAAGGGCACTAATACCATCCATTTCCGGTACGGGTCACCTGGGGGGTCTGTTTAAATTAAATTTTAAAATAGATGATCGATATTGTCGCATAACGATCATAAACATCAAAGGCCGTGTTTGAGGGACCGCACTGATTAAATCCATTCAAGTGATGACTTGCGTTGAATAGCGTAATCGGCTTAACCCTATTGAGTGGATTAGGATTTTTCTGTGGAACCTCCTTCTCAGCCCTCGAATTAAGGATCTGAAGGGGCACGGCAACTTTTTTAGGGCAAGTTGACAATTGCCTTGGATTTCCATTGAAAAGGCAAGGCAGCACGGCAATTTGTAATATTTCAAAAGGGCATCACGGCAACTGTTTAAAATTTGAGAAGGGCACCAAGGCAATTTCTCAAAAGTAAAAAGAAAACTCACGTTAGCAATCATGATAGATGATTTTAGTGATTAGCGAACATTGGTCTTCAAATATTGAAGTTCGCAAGTATACAATTGGGAAATTCCCTTTTATTTCAGTCTGTAGCTATATCAATTTGGATTAGGTTTATACTTGTGTGTAGGGTATACCAGAATTATTCTGTCCTTTCTAACACCAAAGGTTAAGGTATTTTCCTTAAAAAATTGCAAAATATGCAAATTAGCTCATTATAATATATGCTACATCAGCATCCCCTGGACATCATCAGCTATCACCACAAGCATTAAGCATAAAGTCATTATAGTCTACTCTACTGATGAGCTTAATCATGTTACATAAATATTTTGATATGAGCGTAGGCCTATACTACAAAACAGGTTTCCTTATTTGGTAAAATATGCAAATTAGCTCATTAAAATATTTAGTGACTATGACTGAATGCACTAAAAATATGTTTTTAATTCAATGATATAACACAATAGATTTGAAGTTGTTTTACTCCACCAGACAATGATTTTCGGCAAAAAAACCCAATTTAACACCATGGAATTTATAATCATGTCTAAGTGAGGGTATAATGAATCCAACAGATATAAGAATTAATTCAAAAATGTCCAGAAATCAAATAATAAATTATCTTAATTAGGCATAGTGTCCTTTCAAAAAGGTCATGGAAGGGAAAATATGTAAACAGTTAGAAAGTCGGCAAAAGTTACCTTGAGCTTTAGCATAGGTGTCCCTTCAAAAGGTCATAGAAGGGGAAATAAATGTAAATAGAAGTCGGCAAGACTTATCACAAAGGAGTGCACAAAGGGGTTGTCGGCAAAACTGTCTTCTGAGGTCAGCTTTGAGTTTAGCATAGGTGTCCTTCAAAAGGTCACATAGAAGGGGAAATAAATGTAAATACAAGTCGGCAAGACTTATCACAAAGGAGTGCACAAAGGGGTTGTCGGCAAAACTGTCTTCTGAGGTCAGCTTTGAGTTTAGCATAGGTGTCCCTTCAAAAGGTCATAGAAGGGGAAATCAATGTAAATAAAAGTCGGCAAGGACCTTAGAACCAGGGCTGTCAACTCTCACGCATTGGCCGTGAGTCTCACGCATTGGGTCACTTTCTCACGGTCTCACACCAAGGTAGTATAATCTCACGCCTAGGTAGTAAAAAAAAATGAATAATTTGTCGATCCTCCCCCCCCCCCCCACCCCCCGCTTTTCACATTCTCGAGCACCGTGGCTCAAATAATCCTGGTACAAAATGAACATTGCAGTCACCAAATCCGACGGCAACTTCTTTAGAGGGCACGGCAAGTGACTGCCGTCGGTAAAGGACATATTTTGAGGGCATTGCGGCAGTGGGGTTGGGCACCCACGGCAACATGCCGTCGGTGCCGTGGGTTAATTCGAGGGCTGCTCCTTCTATAATACCTACCATGGGTAAAACTGTGCACGTAAAGCCTGTGCCGTGCGTTGATACTCAACCATTTGAGGTAAGCACATATATGGAAGGAAGGAAGGAAGCTACATGCATGTAAATATCATACATTTAGCGATCATGGTCATGTTATACTACATACATTTCAAGAAAGCAATTCATTCATTTGAACATGATTCATGATCATCATCATGATCATCATAATTTCATATTCATCATGACGTACAGACATGACAGAAAGGCAAATGTAAGCTTAACAAAATTTGGCAACTTCAGCTTTTGCAAACAAAATAAATGTCATACTCACAGAACTTAAAAGCCCGTCGATCTTCACCTTTTACGCATGTGGCTAATCAACTGACAGTTTATAATGCAGAAAATAGCTTTCAGAATTTCATTATCTGGTACATGGTACTGTGTGTGAGCTCTTTTTGCTATAAAAATTTAGACCGGTTAAATACAGCTTGTAGTAAAGATAGTGACCCCAGTGAAATGATACGAGGTGCGGTCAAAAAGTTTGTTGAACAAGTTATGCTACTTTACCGCACGGTATTGAATTTGGTCTTATTTAAAAGCTTGTTCCTTCAACACATTAGGCCTACAATCAAGATATTACATTTTTGCATCACTGTATATGGTTAGTAGGCCTACACTCTTCAGAGGAAGCCTACCTCCATTCACAGTTTCTACCAGAAGTGAACACAGGGTTATCATGGAACATGACATGGTGAAAACTGAACTCAAATGAAATTTAACAATGTACAGTTCAGGTGGTGGCCGCATTGCATTCTCTAAATTCAGTAAATTTTCATCGTCAACCGTGTAATTGAATGGGATTATTTTGAAATTTTAAAACGCTTGAAATATCACAAACAAATAGGACCATGCAGTGATAAATAATATAAATACAAGCTAAAACCGTTGGGGTTCGATAATGAACCCCACAAAACTATAACCGACTATATTGGAAAATGCCATACGGCCGGGCGGTTTCACAAGTTGCCGGCTCGATCATGTCATCCGCCGCCTGGTACAGTTGCTGTAAATGGTAACAGGCCTGAATGGTAATGAAGTCTTTGATATTCAACAGCAACGAAATGGTCCTCAGAGTTTAAGAATGGAATGAGCGTCATTGAAGATCATCCAAGGTCCAAAAGACTAGCTGACGTCACCACTGATGATCATGATATGTAGGCCTACTGGTACAGTGGCATTGACAATGATAAAGAGCCAAACAAGAAAGATCAGATAGCCACAAAATATGACATCTCTGATGAAAGTGTTTTCAACATAAATCCATTAACATTTGGGTATTCCAGGGTGTCTTCTACATGGGTCCCAGAATCTGCATGCACAAAGATGATATGCCTACCAGTACCATGACCAGTTGACATAATCAGGTCCACACCTTCTATACACTTAGAAGACCGAGACAAGTTTAATATATATTTGGTTAAGGTGATATGACATATACATTAATCACCGTGAATTATGAGTCCATTCAGTGGAAGCACCCGGATCTCCCACCCCTAAGAAGATCATCACTCGATCACCACTGAGTGGAAGGTCTTCATCGCTGTTTTCTGAGATTCAGGGACAGGGAGAGTCTTGATGACAAAACATTTGCCAAATGAAAATACAATCATAGGCATACAATTTTGATAGCAAAATTGAGGCAAGCCATCAAGTGAAGAAGATTGGTGGTAGGAATGGGGCTGTTCTCGGATTGCGGTTTTGTCCATTATTCTCAGTTTGTCAAGCTGCCTTTCACGACCGAGGGGTCAGATTACTAAAACAACCATATTGTGGTCCATGCATGGCCTCCAGTTAGCGAAACCTATTTTAGAATTTTAAGTCCTAGCTTCATAATATCAGGTTTAGGGCCTACTGGTGATCAATGCTGGTGAGCCTTCACTGAAGAGTAGCTCATGGAGCAATTGGAAGACTTCCATTTTGTTGACATAGAAGGTTTAAAAAAATTGAGACGTGTGCATTGAGGTATGTAGTGAGTCTAGTGACCATGTTCAAGAGTGAGAAAGAATTTGACTAGTCCTCTTTCAAATACCTTAATGTTCTACAAACTTATTGACCGCCAGCGCTATTGTATCTGGATTGATAATTGGCACCGCCTCCTCTGGAGGACCAGGCCAAATGGGTCAAAACCGGTATCGCGCGCGGTAGACCTACTTGGAAAAAATCTTGTCGCATACATTGAATTATATTTTTTACGAATACTTTAACTTCCATTTTTATTTGATTTTGTATAATGTGTATGACTACACTCAGAAAAATGGTAATGTTTTTCAAATCTTGCATTAATTCCTTTTGTAAACCACGGCAGGTTGTTTGAAGGATTTATGGTCAAAACACCATAGGCGTAGATGGGGGGGGGGGTAAATCCCTTAATACTTTACCAGGGGTGGTCCATACAATCATCCCCCAATGTTGACGCCTGTGTGTGGGTGTCTGTTTCTGACAATAGGCTCAATGAAAAGTATCCTAATGTAAGTTTCGTCTAAATTGTCAATTCTTTTTCAACTCTTTTTTGAGGCAATCAATTCCCCTTTAACAAATATTTCTTTTTGAACTAAAAGGCGACATTGTATTGTTTTACGCAAAAATATTAGTTTATGCATTGTCAACAAAAGAGCTTGCAGTACTCCTTTCAATCTAATGGTAAAATATGTTTCCCTTAGTAACGTATGTTACCCATAGAAAACACATGGGCATTTAATAATACATTATTGAAATTGATGTAAAAATAAAAGTTCACAAGATTTGATCGTCATGTTTTCCAGAATGAAACTAAGGACTGCCTTTGATTTATGAATTTTTGCCGATTTTTCAAGTTCTAGTACTGCCTATTAATCGGTTTTGACCCCGGGGTTAGGGTCAGCTGTTAGATACGCTGCATGGTTCTTTGAAGGATGGTGGAAGCTGCCACCGGGGGAGGGGGTTCACTCGCATACAAAAGTGATCCCATGTCACAGCATCTCAAAATTATAGGTAGCAAATTTCACCCCCCTCATGAATAAATGGCGTAAGACACTAAAACACTGAAAAGATTAATTCGCCACAAAGTGGTCTAATTTGACAAATTAAAAATTTGTCATTGTGAGAAATTAAAATTGATCGTCATTGCATATGAAATATTTATCATTCAAGATAAAACTGCTGAAATGTTCTTTGGGATGTCGAGGAAACAATTTATAGCATTTCAAATTAATTATTAATTAAATAAATATATTCACGAATCACGACTTATAAATGTTAATTTTTTTAATGACGAATTAATGAATAATTTGTAAAATGACAAATTAATGAATGACAAATATGTAGTATGACAAATATTTTTATAAAAACAAGGGAATTTGGACTCACAAAAAACTGAGAAGCGGCATCTATGATTTTACTGGAACTCAATTAGCAGGCATGCATATGGGCGGCGGGCCAGTGGATCGGATTTTTAAAGCTTTTTTGGTCAAAAAAGGTCGAAATTTGGGGAAGGAAGTCCACTTTTTACAATTTCCCCCATCCACTGGAAGGAAGTCCACTTTTTCAAAATTAAAAAAGTACCCCCACCCCCTCCCCTTTAATAATCTTGGCAATCCTGGTCATTTTTGCCATTCTCTTCTCGTTTTTATACAAATTTTAGATCTCGATAGTTTACCGTTCTGGATCCGCCCCTGCAAAAGGCGAAATTCTTGTCATTAGCGCCACTTCCGTCGGGTCATGACCTCAACCATTATCCTGCTCCTGAGTTTGGCTCCCAACTTCTACCTTAAACGTACCTACTAAACTACTCACCTTCTTGTGAATTGATACAATAATCCCCTTTTTCCATTCACCAGGAATACAGTCTAGTCTAGTGCTCTAGTCCTCTGAGAGAAAACTACATTTTTTAAAGAATCTCAATAATGAATTCAAATTCAAGTTTTCTGTTGTCTTGTCAATGCCAAAACGGCAATGAAAAATAACAAATCACAGTCATCCCAAATAAAATGTAAAAAAAATGGTGTGATATTATTTCTTTGACATTGCATAGTTTGTTAGAAATCTTGAATTTGAATTCATTGTTGAGATTCTTTAAAAAAAAAAAAGGTTCCCCACAATTCATAGAGAGATCACACAATAATGACAAACACGGGACAACAAAAAATCTCAATTCGACCAAATGACTATTTAATGAGTATATATACAATGTATATTTAACAGCAGCATTTTGTCCTTTAAAGCCTTAAAATAACAATGTAATAGCAGTAGCTCATAGAACAGTACATGGTACCAACATTCTAAAATGTCTTTGTAATTATATCACCAGAACAAAACATTTTCCGGCCAAAAATGTCACTGAGTTAATTAGAAAAAGTTCACCTTATACCAAAATCATCATTTTGATGGGATAAAGTGGATGGATGAGGCTGTCAATCGGGTCACCCCAGTTAAAGGAGCATTTCGTGATCCTAGCATCCTCTTTTTATGACATTTTTCAGTAGGTATCCACGAAAAAAGCTTATTTCCAAAATTTCAGTTGATTCCGATTTTGCGTTTGCAAGTTATGCATGATTATGTGTATTACACTGCTCCATAGACAATGTGTTGTAATTCAAATTTGGCGATATTTTTGCTAAACGAATTAATCTGCAAGAAATATTTGGTACATAAACATTATGTAGCCAGAGGTATCCAGTGGTGTAAAAATCTGAACTTTTTTTGGGAAAAGTGGGGGGATGAGGCTGTGGATCACGAAATGCCCCTTTAAGATATGAAGAAGCCGCCACAACATAAACAAAACATTATCAGTTTCAATCACAATACAATATATGGTTTCGGACCTGTAATACATTTCATATTTTTAACACTTTTACTGGCAGTGTAGGGCTACAACCCCATAAAAATCATTATACATTATTCATTTATTTATTTCATTTAGCAAAAAGCACAGGCAATATGAGCGCTAAATCAAAGGGAAGCCCTACATACAAAGCAAACAAACAAAAACTAAAAGGGGAAACTAAGACAATAAGACAAACATAAACATGACAGATTAATTCACCGGGGTCAGATTGCCAGAGCCTCATGCTGATATTTCTGAACAGAAGATTTAATACCATTTTCAGTGATTTCAGAAAAATTAACAATATTTTTGGTCCTCGAAAGATCTCTGAAATTCCCTTTAAAACGGACTAAATATGCCTATATTAAAGGCTTTTCATTGACCTTAAATACAAGCACACGCGATGGCTGCAGCAATCAGTATTGGATTGACTATCCCATCTCTTTACATAAAATAACATTTTTAATACAAAAAACAATAAGCATCCTTTGGATACATCTCAATTTAGATCTGAATAGGGCCTACTTCATATACTTTCCTACACTACAACTTTGATTTTGATCTAGCTAGTAGTGATTTGAGAGTAAACGGTGTGATGTCATAGCTGGTTTGCTTCCCATAAGCCATCTCACACAGCATCTTGCCAACGATGGGTGCTAATTTGAAGCCTTGACCTGCAACATATATCAACATAACAAAATTCAAATCAAGTTATAGACAAGTAGATAGGCTTTCGACACTTAAATTCATAGTAAATGACGCCTGACCAAATTTACCTCATATTTGGCAATTTTAGGCCCAAAAGTGCCACTTTTGCATCATATTTCACTAGTTTATCTTCAATATGGCACAATAATGTTCACGTGCTTCTTGCACATTTGTACCATAAAATTATTATTCTGGTACCAAAAGGTGATGGATTCACTATACTTCAAGAATTTTTTCCAAACCCACCCCCCAACAAAAAAAAAAAAGAAATCTATGCCACTGTCTATCCTGCAAACACAGAAATGTTTATAAAACGTTATATACATGTTATAAACACATTTTAGTTTCGGTCAAAACGTTTTAATAACATTTAAATGTCCGGTTATATAAAGGTCATGAAAACATTTTAAAAAGTTATGAGGCTCAGAAGTTACCAGACTCCAGGTTTAAGACCAATAAGTCTAATGTCTTTATTAAGGTACCTGATAATCCACATGCATATACAATGTTTGAGTACACTGGATGCCTGTCAATGATTATCTCTTCTGTTGGTGTGCACTAAAGAAGAAAGATAAAAAAGGCATCATCACTTTATTTCTTCACAATTTGTACACAGACTTTTAGCAGCTGTACTTTATGTGAAGCTCCACTTTTTCAATAAAGAATTCATGAAGCGCCATGGTGCATTGAGCAAACTCTTGCATATATCACAGGCAAAGTTAATGGAGATATGTCTTTGTGCCGCTGAGTCATCAAGTTGAAACAATGAGATGATGCATGTATTGTGCATTGAGCAAACTCTTGCATATATCACAGGCAATCATACACACAGAAGTTAATGGAGATATGTCTTTGTGCCGCTGAGTTATCAAGTTGAAACAATGAGATGATGCATGCATTGTGCATTGAGCAAACTCTTGCATATATATCACAGACAATCATACACACAGTAGCTAATGGAGATATGTCTTTGTGCTGCTGAGTCATCAAGTTGAAACAATGAGATGATGCATGCATTGTGCATTGAGCAAACTCTTGCATATATCACAGGCAATAATACAGACAGTAGCTAATGGAGATATGACTTTGTGCTGCTGAGTCAACAAGTTGAAACAATGAGATGATGCATGTATTGTGCATTGAGCAAACTCTTGCATATATCACAGGCAATTATACACACAGTAGCTAATGGAGATATGTCTTTGTGCTGCTGAGTCATCAACTTGAAATGATGAGATGATGCATGCATTGAGCAAACTCTTGTATATATCACAGGCAATCATACACACAGTAGCTAATGGAGATATGTCTTTGTGCTACTGAGTCATCAAGTTGAAACAATGAGATGATGCATGCATTGTGCATTGAGCAAACTCTTGCAGTCATCACAGGCAATCATACACACAGTAGCTAATGGAGATATGTCTTTGTGCTGCTGAGTCAACAAGTTGAAACAATGAGATGATGCATGTATTGTGCATTGAGCAAACTCTTGCATATATCACAGACAATCATACACACAGTAGCTAATGGAGATATGTCTTTGTGCTGCTGAGTCATCAAGTTGAAATGATGAGATGATGCATGCAATGTGCATTGAGCAAACTCTTGCATATATCACAGGCAATCATACACACTGTAGCTAATGGAGATATGTCTTTGTGCTGCTGAGTCATCAAGTTGAAACAATGAGATGATGCATGCATTGTGCATTGAGCAAACTCTTGCATATATCACAGGCAATTATACACACAGTAGCTAATGGAGATATGTCTTTGTGCTGCTGAGTCATCAAGTTGAAACAATGAGATGATGCATGCATTGTGCATTGAGCAAACTCTTGCATATATCACAGGCAATTATACACACAGTAGCTAATGGAGATATGTCTTTGTGCTGCTGAGTCATCAAGTTGAAACAATGAGATGATGCATGTATTGTGCATTGAGCAAACTCTTGCATATATCACAGGCAATTATACACACAGTAGCTAATGGAGATATGTCTTTGTGCTGCTGAGTCATCAACTTGAAATGATGAGATGATGCATGCATTGAGCAAACTCTTGTATATATCACAGGCAATCATACACACAGTATCTAATGTAGATATGTCTTTGTGCTGCTGAGTCATCAAGTTGAAACAATGAGATGATGCATGCATTGTGCATTGAGCAAACTCTTGCAGTCATCACAGGCAATCATACACACAGTAGCTAATGGAGATATGTCTTTGTGCTGCTGAGTCAACAAGTTGAAACAATGAGATGATGCATGTATTGTGCATTGAGCAAACTCTTGCATATATCACAGACAATCATACACACAGTAGCTAATGGAGATATGTCTTTGTGCTGCTGAGTCATCAAGTTGAAATGATGAGATGATGCATGCAATGTGCATTGAGCAAACTCTTGCATATATCACAGGCAATCATACACACTGTAGCTAATGGAGATATGTCTTTGTGCTGCTGAGTCATCAAGTTGAAACAATGAGATGATGCATGCATTGTGCATTGAGCAAACTCTTGCATATATCACAGGCAATTATACACAGTAGCTAATGGAGATATGTCTTTGTGCTGCTGAGTCATCAAGTTGAAACAATGAGATGATGCATGCATTGTGCATTGAGCAAACTCTTGCATATATCACAGGCAATTATACACACAGTAGCTAATGGAGATATGTCTTTGTGCTGCTGAGTCATCAAGTTGAAACAATGAGATGATGCATGTATTGTGCATTGAGCAAACTCTTGCATATATCACAGGCAATTATACACACAGCAGCTAATGGAGATATGTCTTTGTGCTGCTGAGTCAACAAGTTGAAACAATGAGATGATGCATGCATTGTGCATTGAGCAAACTCTTGCAGTCATCACAGGCAATCATACACACAGTAGCTAATGGAGATATGTCTTTGTGCTGCTGAGTCAACAAGTTGAAACAATGAGATGATGCATGTATTGTGCATTGAGCAAACTCTTGCATATCACAGGCAATCATACACACAGTAGCTAATGGAGATATGTCTTTGTGCTGCTGAGTTATCAAGTTGAAACAATGAGATGATGCATGTATTGTACATTGAGCAAACTCGTGCATATATCACAGGCAATCATACACACAGTAGCTAATGGAGATATGTCTTTGTGCTGCTGAGTCAACAAGTTGAAACAATGAGATGATGCATGTATTGTGCATTGAGCAAACTCTTGCATATATCACAGGCAATCATACACACAGTAGCTAATGGAGATATGTCTTTGTGCTGCTGAGTCATCAAGTTGAAATGATGAGATGATGCATGCATTGTGCATTCAGCAAACTCTTGCATATATCACAGGGAATTATACACACAGTAGCTAATGGAGATGTCTTTGTGCTGCTGAGTTATCAAGTTGAAACAATGAGATGATGCATGCATTGTGCATTGAGCAAACTCTTGCATATATCACAGACAATCATACACACAGTAGCTAATGGAGATATGTCTTTGTGCTGCTGAGTCATCAAGTTGAAACAATGAGATGATGCATGCATTGTGCATTGAGCAAACTCTTGCATATATCACAGGCAATAATACAGACAGTAGCTAATGGAGATATGACTTTGTGCTGCTGAGTCATCAAGTTGAAATGATGAGATGATGCATGCATTGAGCAAACTCTTGTATATATCACAGGCAATCATACACACAGTAGCTAATGGAGATATGTCTATGTGCTGCTGAGTCATCAAGTTGAAACAATGAGATGATGCATGCATTGTGCATTGAGCAAACTCTTGCAGTCATCACAGGCAATCATACACACAGTAGCTAATGGAGATATGTCTTTGTGCTGCTGAGTCAACAAGTTGAAACAATGAGATGATGCATGTATTTTGCATTGAGCAAACTCTTGCATATATCACAGACAATCATACACACAGTAGCTAATGGAGATATGTCTATGTGCTGCTGAGTCATCAAGTTGAAACAATGAGATGATGCATGCATTGTGCATTGAGCAAACTCTTGCAGTCATCACAGGCAATCATACACACAGTAGCTAATGGAGATATGTCTTTGTGCTGCTGAGTCAACAAGTTGAAACAATGAGATGATGCATGTATTTTGCATTGAGCAAACTCTTGCATATATCACAGACAATCATACACACAGTAGCTAATGGAGATATGTCTTTGTGCTGCTGAGTCATCAAGTTGAAATGATGAGATGATGCATGCAATGTGCATTGAGCAAACTCTTGCATATATCACAGGCAATCATACACACTGTAGCTAATGGAGATATGTCTTTGTGCTGCTGAGTCATCAAGTTGAAACAATGAGATGATGCATGCATTGTGCATTGAGCAAACTCTTGCATATATCACAGGCAATCATACACACAGTAGCTAATGGAGATATGTCTTTGTGCTGCTGAGTCATCAAGTTGAAACAATGAGATGATGCATGCATTGTGCATTGAGCAAACTCTTGCATATATCACAGGCAATTATACACACAGTAGCTAATGGAGATATGTCTTTGTGCTGCTGAGTCATCAAGTTGAAACAATGAGATGATGCATGCATTGTGCATTGAGCAAACTCTTGCATATATCACAGGCAATTATACACACAGTAGCTAATGGAGATATGTCTTTGTGCTGCTGAGTCATCAAGTTGAAACAATGAGATGATGCATGTATTGTGCATTGAGCAAACTCTTGCATATATCACAGGCAATTATACACACAGCAGCTAATGGAGATATGTCTTTGTGCTGCTGAGTCAACAAGTTGAAACAATGAGATGGTGCATGCATTGTGCATTGAGCAAACTCTTGCAGTCATCACAGGCAATCATACACACAGTAGCTAATGGAGATATGTCTTTGTGCTGCTGAGTCAACAAGTTGAAACAATGAGATGATGCATGTATTGTGCATTGAGCAAACTCTTGCATATATCACAGGCAATCATACACACAGTAGCTAATGGAGATATGTCTTTGTGCTGCTGAGTTATCAAGTTGAAACAATGAGATGATGCATGTATTGTACATTGAGCAAACTCTTGCATATATCACAGGCAATCATACACACAGTAACTAATGGAGATATGTCTTTGTGCTGCTGAGTCAACAAGTTGAAACAATGAGATGATGCATGTATTGTGCATTGAACAAACTCTTGCATATATCACAGGCAATCATACACACAGTAGCTAATGGAGATATGTCTTTGTGCTGCTGAGTCATCAAGTTGAAATGATGAGATGATGCATGCATTGTGCATTCAGCAAACTCTTGCATATATCACAGGGAATTATACACACAGTAGCTAATGGAGATATGTCTTTGTGCTGCTGAGTCATCAAGTTGAAAAAATGAGATGATGCATGTATTGTGCATTGAGCAAACTCTTGCATATATCACAGGCAATCATACACACGGTAGCTAATGGAGATATGTCTTTGTGCTGCTGAGTTATCAAGTTGAAACAATGAGATGATGCATGTATTGTGCATTGAGCAAACTCTTGCATATATCACAGGCAATCATACACACAGTAGCTAATAGAGATATGTCTTTGTGCTGCTGAGTCAACAAGTTGAAATGATGAGATGATGCATGCAATGTGCATTGAGCAAACTCTTGCATATATCACAGGCAATCATACACACTGTAGCTAATGGAGATATGTCTTTGTGCTGCTGAGTCATCAAGTTGAAACAATGAGATGATGCATGTATTGTGCATTGAGCAAACTCTTGCATATATCACAGGCAATTATACACACAGTAGCTAATGGAGATATGTCTTTGTGCTGCTGAGTCATCAAGTTGAAATGATGAGATGATGCATGCAATGTGCATTGAGCAAACTCTTGCATATATCACAGGGAATTATACACACAGTAGCTAATGGAGATATGTCTTTGTGCTGCTGAGTCATCAAGTTGAAATGATGAGATGATGCATGCAATGTGCATTCAGCAAACTCTTGCATATATCACAGGCAATCATACACACTGTAGCTAATGGAGATATGTCTTTGTGCTGCTGAGTCATCAAGTTGAAACAATGAGATGATGCATGCATTGTGCATTGAGCAAACTCTTGCAGCCATAACTGGCAATCATACACATAGAAACTAATGGAGATATGTCTTTGTGCTGCTGAGTCATCAAGTTGAAACAATGAGACGATGCATGCATTGTGCATTGAGCAAACTCTTGCAGTCATAACTGGCAATCATACACATAGAAACTAATGGAGATATGTCTTTGTGCTGCTGAGTTATCAAGTTAAAACAATGAGAAGATGCATGCATTGTGCATTGGGCAAACTCTTGCATATATCACAGGCAATAATTATACACACAGTAGGTAATGGAGATATGTATTTGTGCTAGTAGGTAATGGAGATATGTCTTTGTGCTGCTGAGTCATGTTCAGCCCAATTCTTTTGGTGACTCTTCACACTACTTACAGTATACATGCAAGTCTCCACTATGGCTGGTTCTGCTTCTAATCCAGGAAAATGTCTCCTTACATACTTCTTCAGGAATTCAATATCAACCTGCGATTCCCCGTGTATTTTATAGTCACGCTCATCTGGGTCAACCTCCTTCCATAAATGGTGATAGCCCATCTGTATGTGCCAAACAAATGTAAGTCGATAAAAGACAATTGATTTACAGCATAAGGTCTAAAAAACGTTTTAAAAAAAAAAAAAAAAAAAAGGGAAAATTTCTAGGGTCGGGCCTAATTTTAGGGTAGGTCGGGTTACGCCAATCAAACAATTTTTTAGGTCTAATGGATATGATCTACTGGAGATAGCATTTTTGTTATCTACTGAAGATAACATTATTGTTCTTTACTGAAGATAACATTATTGCTATCTACTGAAGATAGCATTATTGTTATCTACTGAAGATAGCATTGTTGTTATCTACTGAAGATAGCATTGTTGTTATCTACTGAAGATAGCATAATGTTGTGAATTAAAGAGAACATCAGCATTATCTGCACTGAAGTATCATACGCTGAAGATAGCATTAACCTTGCTGGGCAGGTAAACCTATGTTAATTTTCACTGTTACTCATTTAGCGGAACAATTATCTACTGAAGATAGCAATAATGTTATCTGCTAAAGATAGCATTAATGTTGTCTATGGAAATAGCATTAATATTATCTGCTGAAGACAGCATTATTGTTATCTACTGAGATAGCATTAATGTTATCTACTGAAGATAGCAGTATTGTTATCTGCTGAAGATATAGCCTTCAATTGTTAACTACAAGATAGCATTAATGTTATCTACTGGATATAGCATTATTATCTACTGAAAATAGTATTCATGTTATCTGCTTGAGATAATATTATTGTTATCTACTGAAGATACTATAGCATTAATGTTATCTGCTGAAAATAACATTAATGTTATCTGCTGGAGATAGCATTAATGTTATCTGCTGAAGATAGCATTATTGTTATCTACTGGAGATAGCATTAATGTTATCTACTGAAGATAGCGTTAATGTTATCTGCTGAAAATAGCGTTATTGTTATCTACTGAAGATATCATTATCATTATCTACTAGAGATAGCATTATTGTTATCTACTGAAGATAACATTGGTTTTATCTACTGAAGATAGCCTTATTGTTATTTACTGGAGATAGCATGAACGTTATATACTGTATAGATAGCCTTATTTTTATCTACTGGAGATAGCATTAATGATATCTGCTGAAGATAGCCTTATTGTTATCTACTGAAGATATTAATAATCCCCAAAAGATTATAATTCTTCTGTCGACTTGCTGGAGTCTGGTTTATAAAACCACTGTTTCCTGGGGAAAGAGTGTGATCATCGAAAGAAGCATCTTAGCTGGAGAAAGTTTCAACTGTGTAAAATTTGAGCATTTGGAGAAAGCACCACCATTTCTGTGCGAGGATTTTATACACAAAGGAAGGATATATAATTAATGCAAGTGTACAATGGACTTCGTTGAACAGTGATTTTCGCAGGATAAGCGAACAAGGATATACCCAGCAAACACAAAACGTTTTCGACATCATTCGCAAATGGTTATAAAAGGTTGTCAGAAAACGTTTAAATGTCGGGTTATATAAAGGGTTCATTAATGGTATAAAACGTTTTCATAACATTAAATAACATTTGTTGGTAATTTACTGCACAGCAAACACAAATGTTTTACAGAAAACATTTAAATGTCGGGTTATATAAAGGGTATAAAAATGTTTTAATAACATTCCAAAAACATTTGTGAAAACTTGGTACAAATCATTCTAAACAGAATGTTATTTTGGTGTTGAAAAAAAATATTTTGCAAAAAATGTTTGCCCAAAATATTTACAACAACGTTTTTAAAATGTTTTCACGACCTTTATATAACCCGACATTTAAATGTTATTAAAACGTTTTGTAAAAAACATTTTAAGAACATTTCTGTGATTGCTGGGTGCAAATATTTTAACATAATGTTATTTAAGTGTTGACAAAACATTTCGCCAAAAATGTCTGCAAAAATAGTTTACAATGACATTTTTGAAAACATTTTTAAAATATTGTTGTTGTGTGTTTTCATACAAAACGTTTTAAAACGATTTCATGACCTTTATATAACCCGACATTTTAATGTTATTAAAACGTTTTTACCTAAACCAAAACCCAAAATATAACTTATTTAAAACGTTTTAAAAACGTTTTTGTGTTTGCTGGGTATACATCAGCATGGGCTATTTTAACGTGCCTCCTGGCACGTTCGTGCAGTGAGGATGAAAATCCGTGCAATGAGAATTAAAAATCCGTGCTTAAAATATTTATATACAATTCAAGTTTCAACCCGACAAATGACCAGGATATTAAAGAAGTTCATTTACAAAGCACGACTGATCAAGTTGAAAATCCTCTGCAAATGGGTAAAGTTTGTGGTAGTCAGTCAAACATTCATTTTGCGAAAAATTCAAGCAATATTATTGCCGTATACAACGCCTCTGGCGATGCCCATTACTCCATGATTTGTTGGTCACTGGTGAGGAAAAGCCTCGGGACGAGCAGATCAGTGATTTTGATGAATTTTGCAACATTGTAAAGACAATTTATGGTTTTGGAATCTTCACGAACGTTTTAGGTTTACTGCCGATATTTTAAGCTAAGTCCCCAATCCACATAGCCTATTTCTATTGCGTGATCCTGTAGACGCACCCCAACATAAACTCATCAAATCATTTGGGTATTTAACCTTTATGTGTATTGCTTGTAGACAATTTGACACCACGTTTATGAACTGATCAACATCTTTAGTGTTTCATAGACAGTGCGTTTATGTTTTTGTAATAATACTTGAATGCAACTTTGACAAATTTTGTACAATTTGCAGATATCTTACATGAACCTTTGCGTGTCACTAAAGTTGCGAAATTTACAGCAATCTTATCACATTTTGATAATTTGTTGTGTGATATTTTAAGAAATTGTAGGAATCTTTGTACACCTTTGTAGCATGTGTATGCGTTTTTGCAGCTAGGTAAAAAAATTACAATTCATTTAAATGGATTTAAATCTATAAATGAAAACCTACCCTTCTAAATAACACATCCAACCAATTTCTTTTCTGATTAACATAAAAATTAATACCGTTTTTAAACATTTGTTAAACATAATATCGTTAACTTGACATTAGTGGGCCAGGTGTGTACTTTTATCAAGCTGTAGCTAAGTGAAAATAATGACAAGTCAATTAAATGGATTTATATTTTGAATAAAAACCTACCTATTTAAATAACTCCCAGAATATATTTTTGATTAACATTTTGTAAAACATAATAGCATTAACTTGGTATTAGTGAACCAGGTGTACGTTCATCGAGCTGTAGCTAGGTTCATTTTTTTTTAAATCGAGTCAAATGCACTTTGAAAGTTTATGTTTCGTAGATATTTAGTTTTGGTAGAAAAAACGTCACATCACAAAATAATGAGAATGGTGGACTAACGAACCGTTTGGTTAACATGCTTATTATTTGCAATATTCTTAATCGTGTGACCAATCATGTAAAATAGTCTTAGAAACTACAACACGTCCTGATACGCAAACATTTTGAAAAATTGTAAATGAGAATTGCAGATAATATAAAGTTAAAGTTTCAAAACTATAGTTTAAAGTGGAATCCCCGGTTGAGGGCAAAAAAATAACTTTACAAAATGGAATTAAGGAAAAAAAACCCTCTTTTTGTTTGACAACAATCGGAGCTTTCATTCAAAAGTTATATTCAAAAATGTAACTTCGCGAGGCAAATTTTTTTTAATTAATTCTTATGTATTTTAATGTTTTCTCCAGCTGCGATATTTAACGTTTTTCCCTTTAAAATTTCATATCTCAAAAAACAATCAAGCATTTGACCTCTAATCTTCACTATTATTTGTGATAATTCAAGTTTGTCTTTTCCAAATCAAAATTAAAGTAAAACAGTGTTTCTAAAATATAAAAAATCCTAAAAACAGTGTTTCTAGACTAAAATTCATTAAATTGCTGATATCTCGAAAACTTTTTTTTTATGAACGCATGTCCACACGGAACACAATATCTCAAAAAGTATATGAGGTATGGACTTCAAATTTAAACCGAGTGTGGCTGATATGCAGGGTTATAAATTGAACTAGAAGTTTTTAATTCCAAGCTTGGGAATTATATTATTCTAGTTCAGATTCAAGTCCTGTCTATGAAAAACACATTCCCAAAATTTCATTTCTATTGATAAAACACTTTTTGAGATATCATGTTCCAAAGGTCTCTACCTTTGAAATTTACCAAATCAATATGGCGGCCGTTACCATGGCAACGGGTGATATGACCAACAATCTGAGTATTGGATTTGAATAAAAATTGTTTAAGGTATACATGCCACCTAGTTATGGGAAGTTTCATTCACTAAGTTTACCTATACAACCTTTAGATTCCAGATCACCCAAACCTGGGGGATTCCACCTTAACCAAGGTTAAATTCTTGGACCCTGTTTTAGTATAATATAAATGATAATACATTTAACAATACCACTATCATTAGTAAGGTCTTTTAAAAGCAAAAGATAGAGTTACGCATTGTGTACTGGAACAAACAAACACATTGGGATCATAAATGAATGTAAACATAACAAGAGTAAAGGACGATTTAAGGTGGTACTACACCCCCTGATAAATTGTGTGACTAATTTTGCATTTTTCTCAAAAAATAACTGCGTCTGATAACAAAGGTTATGTATATTATAGGGGCAACAAATCCAATTACTTCACTGAAATTTCAGTGATTCAAGACAAGTGGTTCATTATATATGTTAAGAAATGAGATACATTCTAGCGGTACCTCTTTTCTTATTATTGTACCACTTGTCTTGAGTCACTGAAATTCCAGTGTAGTAACTGGATTCCTTGCCCCTATAATATACATAACTTTGTTACCAGTGTGTTATTATTTTTGAGAAAATGCAATTAATAGTCACGAATTTTAGGGTGTAGTACCACCTTAACCCACCCAAAAGTGTTACAATTAAAACTTAAGACAAACAAGTTAACAAATGTCAGTGTTAACTCCAGATAAAATATCGGTGAATGCACCGACATAGGAATCGAACACGCGACCTTCCGCGCAGCTAAGACATTAGGGCAGGACCGCGACTAGCTCTTGGCCTGAGCCCTCGGTGTACCCTTTAAGAAGATCCAGTGATCCACGAGTACAATAAGCAAGTGAAGAAAATGTATAGTAAAACATGATATCACTACCAGTACTAAGCATGCTAAGGCAAAACTACATTTAGTCACCAACACATCTGTGCTCAGAAGTAACAGACCATCTGCACTATCCCTTGCCGAAGGCAAGGCACGCAAGCGAAGCGAGCCAGTGGCTCACCAACATCACAACAGGGCCACACTGCAGGAAAGACCACTGATGACCCCACCCCACTAACCGCGAAAGTCCACTAACCGACGCGCCGGTCTTTACTAGTGTGTGGTCAGAGGGGATGTGGCATGGTTTTTCAGTTTTTCTTCTATTGGGTGGAAAATAGGTCGGTGTAAAGTAAAACAGTGTTTCTAAAATATAAAAAATCCTAAAAACAGTGTTTCTAGACTAAAATTCATTAAATTGCTGATATCTCGAAAACTTTTTTTTTATGAACGCATGTCCACACGGAACACAATATCTCAAAAGTATATGAGGTATGGACTTCAAATTTAAACCGAGTGTGGCTGATATGCAGGGTTATAAATTGAACTAGAAGTTTTTAATTCCAAGCTTGGGAATTATGTTATTCTAGTTCAGATTCAAGTCCTGTCTATGAAAAACACATTCCCAAAATTTCATTTCTATTGATAAAACACTTTTTGAGATATCATGTTCCAAAGGTCTCTACCTTTGAAATTTACCAAATCCAATATGGCGGCCGTTACCATGGCAACGGGTGATATGACCAACAATCTGAGTATTGGATTTGAATAAAAATTGTTTAAGGTATACATGCCACCTAGTTATGGGAAGTTTCATTCACTAAGTTTACCTATACAACCTTTAGATTCCAGATCACCCAAACCTGGGGGATTCCACCTTAACCAAGGTTAAATTCTTGGACCCTGTTTTAGTATAATATAAATGATAATACATTTAACAATACCACTATCATTAGTAAGGTCTTTTAAAAGCAAAAGATAGAGTTACGCATTGTGTACTGGAACAAACAAACACATTGGGATCATAAATGAATGTAAACATAACAAGAGTAAAGGACGATTTAAGGTGGTACTACACCCCCTGATAAATTGTGTGACTAATTTTGCATTTTCTCAAAAAATAACTGCGTCTGATAACAAAGGTTATGTATATTATAGGGGCAACAAATCCAATTACTTCACTGAAATTTCAGTGATTCAAGACAAGTGGTTCATTATATATGTTAAGAAATGAGATACATTCTAGCGGTACCTCTTTTCTTATTATTGTACCACTTGTCTTGAGTCACTGAAATTCCAGTGTAGTAACTGGATTCCTTGCCCCTATAATATACATAACTTTGTTACCAGTGTGTTATTATTTTTGAGAAAAATGCAATTAATAGTCACGAATTTTAGGGTGTAGTACCACCTTAACCCACCCAAAAGTGTTACAATTAAAACTTAAGACAAACAAGTTAACAAATGTCAGTGTTAACTCCAGATAAAATATCGGTGAATGCACCGACATAGGAATCGAACACGCGACCTTCCGCGCAGCTAAGACATTAGGGCAGGACCGCGACTAGCTCTTGGCCTGAGCCCTCGGTGTACCCTTTAAGAAGATCCAATGATCCACGAGTAAAATAAGCAAGTGAAGAAAATGTATAGTAAAACATGATATCACTACCAGTACTAAGCATGCTAAGGCAAAACTACATTTAGTCACCAACACATCTGTGCTCAGAAGTAACAGACCACTGCACTCTCCCCATGCCGAAGGCAAGGCACGCGAGCGAAGCGAGCCAGTGGCTCACCAACATCACAACAGGGCCACACTGCAGGAAAGACCACTGATGACCCCACCCCACTAACCGCGAAAGTCCACTAACCGACGCGCCGGTCTTTACTAGTGTGTGGTCAGAGGGATGTGGCATGGTTTTTCAGTTTTTCTTCTATTGGGTGGAAAATAGGTCGGTGTAAAGTAAAACAGTGTTTCTAAAATATAAAAAATCCTAAAAACAGTGTTTCTAGACTAAAATTCATTAAATTGCTGATATCTTGAAAACTTTTTTTTTATGAACGCATGTCCACACGGAACACAATATCTCAAAAAGTATATGAGGTATGGACTTCAAATTTAAACCGAGTGTGGCTGATATGCAGGGTTATAAATTGAACTAGAAGTTTTTAATTCCAAGCTTGGGAATTATGTTATTCTAGTTCAGATTCAAGTCCTGTCTATGAAAAACACATTCCCAAAATTTAATTTCTATTGATAAAACACTTTTTGAGATATCATGTTCCAAAGGTCTCTACCTTTGAAATTTACCAAATCCAATATGGCGGCCGTTACCATGGCAACGGGTGATATGACCAACATTCTGAGTATTGGATTTGAATAAAATTGTTTAAGGTATACATGCCACCTAGTTATGGGAAGTTTCATTCACTAAGTTTACCTATACAACCTTTAGATTCCAGATCACCCAAACCTGGGGGATTCCACCTTAACCAAGGTTAAATTCTTGGACCCTGTTTTAGTATAATATAAATGATAATACATTTAACAATACCACTATCATTAGTAAGGTCTTTTAAAAGCAAAAGATAGAGTTACGCATTGTGTACTGGAACAAACAAACACATTGGGATCATAAATGAATGTAAACATAACAAGAGTAAGGACGATTTAAGGTGGTACTACACCCCTGATAAATTGTGTGATTAATTTTGCATTTTTCTCAAAAATAACTGCGTCTGATAACAAAGGTTATGTATATTATAGGGCAACAAATCCAATTACTTCACTGAAATTTCAGTGATTCAAGACAAGTGGTTCATTATATATGTTAAGAAATGAGATACATTCTAGCGGTACCTCTTTTCTTATTATTGTACCACTTGTCTTGAGTCACTGAAATTCCAGTGTAGTAACTGGATTCCTTGCCCCTATAATATACATAACTTTTGTCACCAGTGTGTTATTATTTTTTGAGAAAAATGCAATTAATAGTCACGAATTTTAGGGTGTAGTACCACCTTAACCCACCCAAAAGTGTTACAATTAAAACTTAAGACAAACAAGTTAACAAATGTCAGTGTTAACTCCAGATAAAATATCGGTGAATGCACCGACATAGGAATCGAACACGCGACCTTCCGCGCAGCTAAGACATTAGGGCAGGACCGCGACTAGCTCTTGGCCTGAGCCCTCGGTGTACCCTTTAAGAAGATCCAGTGATCCACGAGTACAATAAGCAAGTGAAGAAAATGTATAGTAAAACATGATATCACTACCAGTACTAAGCATGCTAAGGCAAAACTACATTTAGTCACCAACACATCTGTGCTCAGAAGTAACAGACCACTGCACTATCCCTTGCCGAAGGCAAGGCACGCGAGCGAAGCGAGCCAGTGGCTCACCAACATCACAACAGGGCCACACTGCAGGAAAGACCACTGATGACCCCACCCCACTAACCGCGAAAGTCCACTAACCGACGCGCCGGTCTTTACTAGTGTGTGGTCAGAGGGGATGTGGCATGGTTTTTCAGTTTTTCTTCTATTGGGTGGAAAATAGGTCGGCTTTGGAGCAAAGCTAGACCGCGACACTCCGGCACTTGTTGGAAGACATATGGTACAGCAGACAGTACATGTACAATGTGATTCTCTCATTTGATCCTTTACACGAAAATAATGTGTCCGAGGCAGTAAAAACGTAAATAATGGGTGAGGCGCAGCCGAACCCATTATTTAAACGTTTTTACTGCAGAGGACACATTATTTGCATGTCAAGGATAATGCTGCACCCTTTATTTCTATTCTATTACCACAAAATATTGCGATTTAAAATATCACATTTTTGCCCAAATATTTCAAGTTGTTTACCTCAAGGTGGAGCGCCTACGCGTAGCCAAAGCGTATGCACATTCCAATAACACAACCAAACATTCCATTCTCCCCTATAAGCAGGTATGCACATACAATAACACACCCCTGGCATTCCATTCTCCCCTACATAAGCAGGTGTGCTGTGCGCATTGCTGTGCGCTGTGTTGTGATGATAGAAGAACATAAAGTTCGTTGCCCTTGACACTTTATCGCTAATTAATGGTCTTTCACGTGACGCGTTTCAACAAATCACAGTGCGCGATTTTGAATAATGGGTCGTGGGGGTAATAGAATTTCAAATAAAAACTTAGATTTTGTTAATTTAATCAAACAGTGTATTATTGTTGTGCATTCGTGTGATTTAGCCTTGAGTCATCACGGCTCGTAATAAGACTTACCTTCATATAACCAGGATAATCGTTACTAGGGAAGCCACAAACAAACCCACTATCTGTTGAATCAATGAATACTGGCCATTTTGAATATGTTCCTATGGATCTCTCCTTGAAGAAGCACACATTGACCCTCCAAACCTGTCAAAAGAAATAGGAAATCATCCAATGCTCAAAGTTGTAACCAAACCACATAATGTACATCCAACCCCCTCCCACCCAAACATAAGCACCCCCACATATGCAAACTCCTACCTTATGGAAATCATACACTTTTATCATACAGTTTTATAAACTGTCCGAATATTTTTTCCTTATGGAGCAAAACATCTCCATAAGGTTGTACCTGACCTCGTAAGTGACTCCACAGGGCATATCTCATGGGAACACACATCATAAAAGCCTTAAAAAAAGTGATTTATAGTGCGCTATACGCACAGGCACAACGCCTACACGTTGATCCACAAGCCTCAGCACACTTTACATGTTGTCGCTGACCACTACGGCCCACATCATTCCACAAACCATTAAACAGGGACCATTCAGGGACTTTGCTGCTTCAAGAGCGCACACCCTAGACATTCCACAAATAACCGTCGCAGCCAGGATCAGCGACCGAGTTTCATACGGGTTGCAACGAGACAAATTAGCAGTAAGTTCCTTGTCCAGGGGAATTTCAAGCTAACTCAATTTTTCACGAGAGCATAGGCCTACTAGGCACCGCCCGGGTTCGAACCTGCAACCTCTCGCACTATAAAAAAAAAAAGCCTTATCGATTGAGCTAACTTGACTGCTCAAAAACTCCACAGGGAAATTTTACTAGTATTTATCCATGATGGCCGTATATTTACACAACACAATGGTTGCATATTTACACATTTTATGGTCTTTCTGGCTACAAAAGAAAATTTGAGCACGTCGGTTGCTGGAGTTCTGTATAGGCACCTGGTGCCACTGTGTCTCAACCTTTCTATTTTGCCCAAAAAGCATAAAAGTGACATCTTTCTGACTCTTAAATTTACAAACATTTTGAAAAACTATAATCTAAACAAGTTAAGCATGATCAAAATATATTTCTCTTAATAAGACCACTCAAAAAAGAGTGAAATGTGTTTTTAAACTTTAAAACCACTCAAAAAAGAGTTCTAAAAACGTGTTGTCATTCATTTAACTCCTTGAACGAGTTGAAATTCACTCTTTTAGAGTGGTTTTCACTCTTTTTTGAGTGGTTTTAAAGTAAAAAAACACATTTCACTCTTTTTGAGTGGTTTTATAAGTGTCCCACTCTTTTGAGGAGTGAGTTTTTCACTCTTTTATATTAAGAGAGATATATCTATTATCATTTTACCTTATAATACTTATATACATACCTTAATAGGGGGTTCCAAGCCTATTGGGTTTAGTAGTTTTGAAGACCATGGTCCAGCTGTAATAGCCACACTTTTTGCTCTGTATTTGCCTTTGTTTGTTACCACGGTAACCAGAGTTCCAGGTAGAATCTCCAAGACTTTTTCTTCATCATGTAAAATCCCTCCATGTGCTACAAACTGATCCTGTAAAAATTACAGACTATATGAAAAATTATACAATTATGCATGTCCTTTTCCAAGTAAAAATCTTAAAAGTGTATTTCGTGATCCTAGCATCCTCTTTTAATAACATTTTCAGAAGCTATCCACGAAAAACGTTTATTCCCAGAATTTCAGTTGATCCGATTTTGCGTTTGCGAGTTATGCATGATTATGTGTATTACACTGCTCCATAGACAATGCGTTGTAATTTCGTTTTGGTGCACCAGAACGTAATTCAAATTCAAATATTTTTGCTAAACGAATTAATCTGCAAGAATTTTTTGTACACAAACATTATTTAGCCAGAGGTTTCCAGTGGTATAAGAATCTCAACTTGTTTTGAGAAAGGTGAGGGGATGAGGCTGTGAATCACGAAATGCCCTTTTAACTAGAATTACGCACAATAACAGGACACAAAATTATACAGCACATCAGGTCGTGATATACTATCACTATACCAAGTTTGAAGTTGATTGGCTTTTACGTTGGAGCTGTGCAGTGGATTAATGAATTTGCTTCCGCCCGGACACTCAGCCAAACAAAGAAAGAAAGAAACAACTATTAAATAGGCAACCATTTGAATGATAATATAAAATAATATAAGCCCCATGTATGTGTGGGGCCAACAATTGAATAAAACAATGGCAATTTTCAGCAAAATCAGTCTGCTATATCATAAAGGTGAAATTTTGTGTTTACCACTCAAATTTTCAATTTTACATTATTACTTGTGAGGGAGTAGAGTGGTTGAAATATTCTTTAAGTGGGGGGGGGGGTCTGAAATTTTCTCTGGGGTTGAGTTAGTAAACAAACTCATTGGAGGTTCAACCCCCTAACCCACTGCAAAGACCATACTGATTCATGTATTACCTGAAAACATTTTAAACATTTATCAGCCCTCACTACAAGTGCCATCTTATCAATACATCCAATAGCATCTGGTCCAAACGTCGCATCTGGAAGATGTCTTTGAAGACCTTGTGGATGGGTGAGCTCTTCATATGGTGTCTTCATAGCTTTGAGTACTTTAACACGTTCTGCAACTACATTGTTAGAGGGCCTCCCAACTATCAGCAAGCCAGTTTTTCTATTAAAAGTCAGACAGGGGACAAGGTTAAATTTTCACGTGCCCTCTAATCAATCTGAAAATTTAGAAAATCCCATAGGAAAATTGCCGAAAACTGCTTATCAGGCTCGGTGCCCCCCCTCCAATCATGCCCCCCCATATAGGATGACTCACGCGACAACACTTGGACAGCTTAACTATATATTGTAGATTTCGCGCCACCAAATAGTAATCTGGGGTTTTTTTTGGAAAAAGGGTAAGACAAGTAAGTTTAAGATTAAAATGTGTAGAAATTGCATGATTTTGGATTGCTCATGATTAGTAGTGTTCATTCCTGTCCTGCAATTTCCCCACATATATATAATAGATAAAGTATTTTTTATAATTTTAAGCACCCCATCAACTGTAGCATGATTTTACGTAGAGGGTATGTGAGCCCCAGCAAAACGTACTTCCTTTTTCTTACAAATCAAATAACGATAGTTGAAAATATTTTCACTATAAAAAAAATTAAAATAATTCAAACAGCTTCAAACCAATACTACTGAGTACTCTATAATCTTTTATGTTCACAAAGCCGCTCTCCGACTCAAATAGCCAGCCTTTATCTGGCGAAAATAATGATGGTCAACCAAATTGTTTTCCAAGTCAGAGAGATGAGAAAAAAGTTTGATGTTTTTTTTAAAATTTTGGGTCGGTCGTGTCTGGGCATACAAAGACTTTTAAAGAAAAAAATGATACCTGTTAAAGACATACTGCAGTTACTGTCCGTTTTCCTATACACAATACACAGTGCTCTCACCATTGACGCGCGACCTTTACAAATAGTGTATGTTAGAAGTATAGGCATTTGCCTAGTTAACATCACTGTGTGAAAAATAACAGGCCAATATTTAAAGTATTCTCCAAACTTCTAGCAAATATATTTCTCTAACATGACCTAAAATTACAGCTAGGTTAGATGTTCAGAAATAGTCGCACTTTGGTAAAATATGAGTGAGGGCAAGGCATAGCTAGCCAACTCCCCGTGTTAATTGAATGGAGATTTGAACGAAAATATTGGTAACGGACCGCTCACTTCTGAAGGATGCTACAAAAAAAACGATACAAGCTACATTTAAAGTATTCTCTGGAATTCTAGAAAATATAGTTTTGTAACATGTCCTAAATTTTTAGCTAATTTAGGTGTTTGGAAGTATTCGCACTTTTGTGTTTTAGGAAGGATATGTAAACGACAGATAACACCAAAAAATATGAAGAAATTATTTCCAAACCGTGTTATTGTTAAGTCAACAATCATTATGTTGCTCATTTTCAAGAATGCTGGTTAACAATAAGCAGAGTATTGTCTCATTTCGTGAACAAATGCCCACATAGTTCAGTTCAGTACAGTTCAGTACCATACCATTGTTACCTTGCGTTTCCTTTATAATCGGTTACCCAACTGAAACTATAATACCAGCTCATTGCGATACCGCACAGGTAAAACAGACACATGTGTACAACCAGAGAAGATCTGATTTAATCAGTTGAGCTGTTTTCAATGAGTGTTATCTTGGTTTAATAGCTTTTAATGGGGTTTAAGTCCTGCAAAGGTCGTGGTGAATTCTACTGTAGACATGACTGCATCATGACAAGTTGTGTCACATCTCTATATGGAGCACTAAATATATTACACTTACTGAAATAGTTTGGTATTGCTTTCCTCTTCCAGCCTATTCCATACATCATACATTTCCGGCATCATTTCTGCATAGCGCATTTTTGAATGTGCAAAGCGTATGAGACGTGACGGACCATGGGAACTCCCCCGTGAATGCGGTAAACAAAACTGAGGGTGTTAAACAGACATCAAAAACAAAGTAACTTATTTAATGTGTGTATAAATTATACACAGAACAAACAGTCCGCACATCATATTTTTAGTTAACATTTGCATCGCACATCCCCAGGGTGGCATTGTTCCCAACAAATACTACCCGCCCACATCCGACCCCCTTAATGTCGTATTACCATATCCACTAATTTTGCACTCCTAAATAGCGTAATGTGCCCTAAATTATTTCAGACCCCGGGGAAAGTAGAGAAAACGGAAAGAAAGCAGAGAAATAAACTGAGAATTGCTGATTTTTTTTTGTCTCAATTTACTTCAAAGTCACCACAGAATAATAACCAACCATTAATGTAGAAGGATTGGGGCTGTTATAGACCCCTTAAATATGCTATACTTTCTTTAAAAGTATCCCTTTTTCACAATTTTCAGAAAGATGCCGACGACGCTGTGTGATGAAAATTTGAAAGTAGATACTTTGGGGGGGGGGGATGCACAGCCACAAGTAGGCTACATAAAGTCTCTGAGATATACACTTATACAGTCATCACAGGAAATAGAACCATTTTGGTTTTCTTGGATGCGGGTTTTAGTAAAACATGTGGTGATGAAAATTGGAAAGTAGGCACTTTTGGGGGTGATGCGGATGTGTGGCAAAACATGTGGTGAGTGACCCCCAGGTGCACAGCCACTTGTCTCGGTCCCAGCCGGTTTGTGTTCCTCCGTTTCTATTTCCAAGCACGTAAGATAACAGAGATGTAACTTTTGAATGACCCTCGTGTGTTACCTGTTCAAGTAGCAGTGTTTTGTATCCTAGTTTTGCTGATCTGTAAGCTGTAGATGATCCTTCTATTCCTGCTCCAATTACGATGCAATCATAAATCTGATTGAAGGAATGTATGTCTGGGAAATCCATGCTTGCTATGAGAGAGCGAACAAAACATTGAAATTATACTTCCATCATGTTCATACATAATTATTAATTTTGTGTTCTTGTGCTTGAAATATCACCTGAAAAAGAATATCCCCACTTGTTTGAGTCTTCATAACTTTGAGCACAATTATTTACAAGCAAGAAAATTGATATGAACATGTGGACATTGGCAATGACACAGGGGGGGGGGGCAAAAACCTTCCAGTTAGAGATGTTTCCCCCAGTTTCCCCCAATAAAAACCATAAAAAACTGTAGATTTACAACTTTGCAGGAATGTCATGATTTTGACCCCCACTGAATAAGGAATAGTCAGTAATCACCATCTTTGATGTTTCATTGTGACCTACCGTATCGTACAAAAAATTATTTGATGGCATGTAGTACTGTATTCATTTTAAAGCAAAGTTGAACACTGATGGCGCTATTTATTTTCAATCTTGTTTCCCTGCTTGTTTGCATCTTTACAAGGGGTAGACACATAATGACGTTAAAACATCAGAAAAATGGAAAGCATTTTTTTTTCATGAAATGAAAGGAAAAACTTATATTATTGGTCTAAAATATGTAAATAGCGCCCTCAATTTTCACACAAATATGCAACTTATAGAATAAAATTTACCACAAAAAGGCAGAAAAAGATCAAAAATTTGATAAAGGAATTAGGAAAATCTATGCTAACAATAGCTAAAAAAAATATGTGTATATTAGTAAGATAGCTGTTGGTATTGTTCGGGTCTAGAATTCTAGCCTATGTTTTGTTAGAAAACATAATAAATGATAACATCAAACAACCATATATAAGCTGCAATATGGGCCGACCAATATGATAAGAAAGCACATTATGGAATTCTCTTATAAACCATCATGCGCACAGTTTCCACCTCGACACACCTGAGCACACATTTTCCTCCAAGAGCTTCCAAGCAGAGAACAACAAACAGTGAATGTCTCCACCACAGTCGTTGATTACACTACACGGTTGAGTGCATAGCAATGTGAGAGCTGTGGAGCTTCTAGCTGAAAAATGGGCCTCTTTGATTGTTTTTTGTCGAAACCTCAATTGTTCCCTTCATCCAATCAAATTTTTATATCAAACGAAAGCTAACACTTCCCCTAAAAACACTAGGTCAACAGATAACGCAATTCAATGTTGTAGCAAGGCGAATGTGGTAAATCTGTTCAAAACTACCTATCTAAGCACTTTTTTGACCAAAATGTAGGTTTTAAAAGTCAAAACCCATCAAGTGTTCCTTACAATATTTGTCACATTTTATGTCACTAAATGAAAAAGCACACTTATATTGTCCATACACTAGAGTCACTAGAATGAGCAATGGCCAATTCTCTATAAATTGCAAATCTTGTGCAAAAAGTTACTATTTTCGCCTGTTTTGTTATATGGTTGTAAATTCAATGAACTATGACTTTGCTAAAAGGCACATTCTCCGATAAAGGGTTCAAGTTTGGTCTCAGGAATGACAAAATGCCAACCATGCACGAAGAATTCAAGAAAATCATTCAGAATCGTAAATTTTAATAGTTTCAGAACACAAAACAATGCATGGGTGATTTTCAACAATACTTCATTTTTGAGCAATATTATTTGTACGTATTGGGGGGGGGTAACGTATCTATGGTAACGTATCTGTGAAGCCCTTTCCCACCTTTGTCTTAATCGTGCAAAAGTGTAAAAAATACGTACCGACTTAATACCCATACTTAATCAGTCATCACCCAATGTACTAAAGTCTGGTATGGTATTTGGCTTCATTTATCACAGCGTTTTTTCACAGGGGAGTAGAATTTAGGTAACGTATCTGTGACAACATGAACGTAACGTCAGGACTTTTTGCCATTAATAGACCTGAATTTGTTTACTTTGAAACCATTGTATTATCTAATCGAACTTGGGCTTAGACTACGCAGGCTCAACCCGAGTTCGATCGTTCAACTTACGCATGATTTTAAGCAGCCGCAGACTGTGGCCTTCATATCATGGACTTGGCGAGCTCAAAAGTAGTGATAGGATTCAAGTGCATGCTGGTCATGAGGGAGGAAACTTAGAGGGCCTTGAACAAGGTAAGGCTAAAAATGCATACATTTTTTTGGATGGGGGGGGGAGGAAGTTGACCCTTTGATAAGTGGGTTAGGGATTAGGCCGTCATCCCCCGTCCACACACGGTGCCTACCCATTGCAGTGTTAAACCCAAATTGGCATGTGCTTTAAGGGGGTCTATTGTCATGATTTGGGCAGGACCGGACGAGCAACTCATTGGCACACCGAGAGCAGCAAGCAATTTTGCAGTATAAATTTACCCCCCTCCCCCGGCTCATAATTATCACTGCACAGTCCCTATACTGCTATTTTGGTCCCGTAATCAGAGGCGGATTTAAGGAAAAGGGCCCTGTCAGCAAAATATCCTGGGGCCCAATGGTAAAACGTACCTGAATTTTTGTCGGGAGGAGAGTAAGAACAAAATTTGATAGTGATCATTAGTTCGGCCCAATGTTATGAGATACGTGCGCGTAGTGCGCAAACATTCATTCCATTTCATACTATTTGAAGTAAAAGTTGATGTAGGGCCTACATTGTAGGCCTATATTATTTCGGTACTATTCTATACCCAATTCGAGGGTTTATAAGATTTGTGAGTGTTTAAACGGTACTAAAGAACAAGGAATATTTCCTTGTCTGTTTTTGCTTGATAGTCAAGAAGCAAGCAAAATCCCAGATTAAACGTCATAATCTGATCTCAAGGAATAAGAAGCCAATACGTTGGTACGCGTGAATTATGACATTAGGGGGAATGGGGTTGGAAAAAAATCTTAAATCCAGGACTTTTTGGCGACAAATTAAGTTTATGACACAAATGCGCGCGAAGCGCGCGAAAAATGTTGCCATTTTGAAACTAAACTGTTAAAATATGGTGCAAAAGGGGGGATTTATCCCCATCCCCACACCCCCGGATCTACGCCTATGCACCTTAGGGCCGGATTTACCTTTTTGGGGGCCCTGGGCCCGGCCAAATTTGGAGGGCCCCAAACTCACTGTAAGGAAGGCATGCACTCGAGTGGCTTAGTTTAATTTGATCTACGTATTATAAGATTGCGGCAGAAGCATAACAATTTAGAGAGAGTCGGGCATATTTTGTTTTCGATTTTTACTATGACATTTGCGGGTGAAGCACGGAAAAAAATGAAGGTGAATTTGCTATAATATAGGTCCAGTGCGCGCTTCGTGCGGGCAATGAAATGTTACCCTATTTTGGCCCAAAACATGGTGTTTTAGGTCTAAAAAGGAAGGTGCACAGGGCAATGGGAGGGAGGCACATTTTGGGGGCCATGGGTCTGGGCCCATTTGGGCTCTGTACCCAATAATATTTGACATTATGAGGCCCATATACCCATGTAGGCCTAAAGGTACACTGCCCAAGTGCTGATCCATTAACTGTTATTGCTTTAAAGTTTATTCTTTCTTTATTGAGGGTAACAACTTCAGTGACCAGCACTGCTTTCCAAGCAGGCCCTCAGTCAATACAAAACATAATATAATAATAGTACACAAAAGTGATACAATATAAGATATACAAAAAATGCAATCATAATTATGAATTCATAGACTATACACATGCATTTTAACATGAAATGAGAACATTTGTTTTGAATTGTCTCAAAGACATATTTTCCATATCAGTTCGAATCATTGGTGATAGACTGTTCCAAATATGAGCAGCTCTGACGTGAAATGTACGCAATCCAGAATTAGTGTTGTATTTTGGAACAATCAATGTATTAGACGAATGATTTCTGGTTACGTGAGTATTATGAACAAATTCAAACTGAGATGATAAATATGAAGGACTAAGATTTCTTAAGAGCCAATCTCCCTTATTATGTACCCATCTGTGATACAAAAAAAAATAGAATTTTCTCTAAAAAATAATTTTGGTACATATTAGCACCAACAACTCACATGTAAAATATGAGCGTGCACAGCGCCCTCGTTCAGCTTGAAAAAATTCTTGAAATTTCAGCCTCTCTGAGCCTTACTTGCAAATGGTAAACTTTTGAGGTGCATAACATCGTGCGCCATCATCATCCCAACCTGCATTTTGCATTTTTTAAAGTACCAAATGGTTACATTACAAAAACCAAGAAAAAAATTGGGATCTTGATGGCGCACAAAATCAACAAATCAATGATTTGATGAAAAGCGCCCTCGTGCAAACTTCAAAGCATCATAACGGGCTGCGCCATCAAGATCCCAAGTCCGAACAAGTTTGAAATTAAAGACCTCCATGGCAAGTTTCATTTTTCACCAAAAATTTTTTGGGATTTCATTGGCGCACCGAGTTAACAGAGGTCAAAGGTCAAAATTTCCTATTTTCGCACATATTTGCACGCCTGTATTATTGCGCGCCAACGTCACCTGACTCTCCGAATAGCATTTCATCAAAGAAGAAGTAATTCTCTGCAAGAACTGAAAAAATTAGCTTGGGATCTCTTGATCTTCATAGTTTTCTGATTTTTTGAAAATGGACTTAGCCTCATTTTGGAGGTCAATTTGACCTCTTTTTCCCACTCGCTGCACAATGTGGGCTTTTTACTGCATCACAAAAAGATGCGCCAACAAGATCCCAATTTTATTAGTCATCATCTAGCTTCTTTGGCGACCAATAGATAAAACACAAGCAACAGCTAATTGGGATCATGTGGGCGCACTAATATAAAAGAGGTCAAAGGTCAAGCTTTGTGCCAAAGTGATGCATATTTGCCTATGTGCAGCACGAAAGTGGAACTTTGACCCGCAATAAAAATGTGCGCCAACAAGATCCCATCTTACTTTTTGGATGATTGGATAAAGGGGCTTATGTATAACTAATAACAAGTAAAAAAAAAGTGGGATCAGGTGGGCGCACTAATTCAATAGAGGTCAAAGTTCATACTTTGTGCCGAATTGGCATTATTTTGCCTATGTGCAGCACAAAAGTGGAACTTTGACCCGCAATATAAATGTGCGCCAACAAGATCCCATCTTACTTTTTGGATGATTGGATAAAGGGGCTTATGTATAACTAATAACAAGTAAAAAAAAAGTGGGATCATGTGGGCGCACTAATTCAACAGAGGTCAAAGTTCATACTTTGTGCCAAATTTTTTTTTCAATAGGGATCACCAGACATGTCTCATAGAAACTTGTGTGAGTGCATTTCAGATGATGCTGATTCCATCATGGTAGTTGGTGAGAGTAAAAAAAAATTTTGTCAAAATTTGAGTGAAAGGTTGCTGAATTTGGCAACTTTAGGCTAAAAATCGTTTAATTTTGTATGAAGTATGAACTTTGACCTCTATTGAATTAGTGCGCCCACATGATCCCACTTTTTTTTTACTTGTTATCAGTTATACATAAGCCCCTTTATCCAATCATCCAAAAAGTAAGATGGGATCTTGTTGGCGCACATTTTTATTGCGGGTCAAAGGTCTACTTTTAAGCTGCACATAGGCAAAGTAATGCCAATTCGGCACAAAGTATGAACTTTGACCTCTATTGAATTAGTGCGCCCACATGATCCCACTTTTTTTTTACTTGTTATCAGTTATACATAAGCCCCTTTATCCAATCATCCAAAAAGTAAGATGGGATCTTGTTGGCGCACATTTTTATTGCGGGTCAAAGTTCTACTTTTAAACTTTCGTGCTGCACATAGGCAAATATGCATCACTTTGGCACAAAGCGTGACCTTTGACCTCTTTTATATTAGTGCGCCCACATGATCCCAATTAGCTGTTGCTTGTTTTTTGTCTACTGGTCGCCAAAGAAGCTAGACGATGAAAAATAAAATTGGGATCTTGTTGGCGCATCTTTTTGTGATGCAGTAAAAGCCCACATGTGCAAAAAAAAAAAAAAAGAGGTCAAATTGACCTCCAAAATGAGGCTAAGTCCATTTTCAAAAAATCAGAAAAATATGAAGATCAAGAGATCCCAAGCTAATTTTTTCAGTTCTTGCAGAGAATTACTTCTTCTTTGATGAAATCCTATTCGGAGAGTCATGTGACGTTGGCGCGCAATAATACAGGCGTGCAAAAATGTGCGAAAATAGGAAATTTTGACCTTTGACCTCTGTTAACTCTGTGCGCCAACGAAATCCCAAAAAATTTTTGCTGAAAAATGAAACTTGCCATGGAGGTCTTTAATTTCAAACTTGTTCGGACTTGGGATCTTGATGGTTATGATGCTTTGAAGTTTGCACGAGGGCGCTTTTTCATCAAATCATTGATTTGTTGATTTTGTGCGCCATCAAGATCCCAATTTTTTTCTTGGTTTTTGTAATGTAACCATTTGGTACTTTAAAAAATATGCAAAATGCAGGTTGGGATGATGATGGCGCGATGTTATGCACCTCCAAAGTTTACCATTTGCAAGTAAGGCTCAGAGAGGCTGAAATTTCAAGAATTTCTTTAAGCTGAATGAGGGCGCTGTGCACGCTCATATTTTACATGTGAGTTGTTGGTGCTAATATGTACCAAAATTATTTTTTAGAGAAAATTCTATTTTTTTTTGTATCACAACCCCCCTGATTTGGGTACATAATAAGGGAGACTGGCTCTTAAACATTTAAATGTAAGAATAAGCATATGATTATTCCATCTGTCACTTAGTTTGATCCATCCTAGTGAGTTTAACATGTCTATTACTGGCGTCCTAATATCAGCACATAGAATCGTTCTAGCTAGACTATTTTGTAAAACCTGAAGCCTTCTTTGATATTCAAGAGAAAAGTTACACCACACTGAACTGGCATAATCAAAATGAAAGGTTACAAGAGCATTTGATAACATAACAAGAGTGTGATGTGGAAGAAAATGTCTACAACGCCTAATGATACCAATTCTTTTTGAAACATTTTTAGATAAATAATCAATGTGAGAGGACCATGACATATTATAATCAAACTTAACACCTAGATATTTGAAATCATCAACCTTTTCAATAATACAATTGTTGTATATAAGATTTACATTACTAAATTACTTTTTAAAACATTTTAGGCCCCGGGGACCTATAATATTTGACCTTTGGAACTCATGAATAGTTATTGAGAAACGACAGGCCCTTTGTATTGACATTTGGGCCCCCGGGAACTCTTGATCTTGGGTATCCGGACCAAAAGTGGCAAAATTCATATCTAAGGGGAAATACCTTCAGGCTTAAGTGCATCACGGTCCACATACGGGGTCCTTTGTAGTTTTAGAGCCAGCTTTGATGATACGCTTATATCTATTGGGGGCCTGGACATTGGGGGCCCTGGACCCATACTAGATGACCTACCTGTATTTTGAGAATGTGTAATGCACCAATTCGTAGTCCTGATTCTATAGAAATTATATTCCCAAATATTAAATTTGGGCAGCTAGGGCCCTTGACTTTTGATCTCTTGGTGTGGCCAAAACGGGCAAAATTTAATGAAACTTTTCAAGAATCATAAATGCAGGCATAAATAGAATGTCCTCTTGCATGCACGGGCATATATAACCTTTTCAGTACTATTCTACCCACCGGACCTTTGAACCTTGCAGAAAACAATTAAAGCAACAAAAATAACAGGGGGCCTTGTTAGCACTTGCTGACTTGCTGACAGCTTAAATCCGCCACTGAAGGCAGTGGCGTACCGTGGCCGCCCCAACCCCGGGCACGGTTGTTTGATGGGATCATTTATTAGTTTTTCAAACGAAACATCATGTACAACCACATTTTAGGTTTAAACAGCTTAATGTGATATAATGCTAATGTATACAGACGTTTTTGAGTCATTCTCAACTTTAATTTCCCCTCTTTTACAAAATTATTCACTTTTATAGCACTTTTTAAAGCTTTTTCTGATATAAAATGTATCTATAAATGACAAAATTGGTGGCGCTATTTAGTAACTGGAAATTGTTCTTTCCAGCTTTTAATACAAATAATTCCATTTATTGTTTGAAGAAGAAACAATTTTGCCGCCCCTTCCTTATCAGCCCGAAAGGGTTGACCCAATTTTTTTCACGGTCGTTTGAAAAAGTGAAGAGCAAAAAAAAAAAAAAAAAAAAAAAAAAAAAAATGATTTTAGGCGCCTCGTCCCCAAAAGCTACCTTTTTTCAAAAATTTTTATGCTTTTTCAATTTTTGGCGCCCTTTTTTCTTTGCTAATTCGTTTTGCCGCCCCTGTTTTTGCCGCCCCTTCTTCTGCCCCAAAAGCCCCCCCAAAATACGCGCATGGAAGGCAAATATCTCAAAATTAGATCTGCCAACATGTTCCCAGGGTTTTGTAGAAACGACTTTGACTTTTCATACAAAAATAATTGCTACACTTACCGTGTTTCAGCCTGATGACGCGTTAATCGAAATTCAGGAAAAATTCAGACTGCTTTTTATTTCCGAGTGAGTAGGCCTATGCATGTAATTTGGCAGCTATACCATGCATGAAACGTGCAAAATGAAACAGGCTTGCAGATCTGTATCAGCGATATCAAACCTTGAATATTCGAACTTTGTACTTCATGTTACTTCATTACAAGTTCTCAGGCCCGTAGCCGGTTGAACATGCAAACATTAAACTTTAACCCTCATTATAGCTGCAGTGCTCGAAATAAGTTGGGCACGGGTAGCCCATGAAAATCACTGTCCCGTGCAGTCGACACCAGGGATTTTTTTAGGGGGGGGGGGCAATGGGTGAAAGTGAAATAGGGGGTCTAACATCAGGAAATTTGGCCAAAAATGGGAAATGTTCACCCAAAATAGTGATTTTTGTGTGATTTTTTGTCCTGACTGGGGGCAAAACATCAGGAAAATTTTGATATTAAATTGGATTGATTGAGCCCATATTTCTGAATCTGAATCTGAATCTGAATCTAAAAAATATTGGACGAGACGTACAGTCGAGTCCAATATTTTAAAACACATAGCAAGACCAATAAATATTGAGCGTAAAGCATCCAATTTTATCACTATTATGTTTTTGATCCAATATTTATATATGGATTCATCAAAACATAATAATGTTGAAAAATGGACATTTTCGCCCAAAATAGGGCGATTTTCGCCAAAAATAGGGTGGCTTTCGTCCAAAAAACGGGCATTTTTTTGCTCCAAAATGCCTACATTCACCCAAAAAAGTGAATTGTTGGTGATTTTTGTGGTGACTAAAATACACCACCCCCCCTCCCTTTGCGCCGTCACTGGCCCCCATGGGATCCGCCAATACACTATCCGATACCCGTATAAGAGCTTATAAGGCCCGTGAAGATGGAAAGTTTTGTCACCCAGCCAGATGGACTCAATGCTGACATCAACATCATCGCAGGCATTAGCAATTTTGGGCAAATAATGTGGCCATGGGGCACGTTGGCGCAGCGGTATACGGGCTCTGCCTTGTAATCGGAGGATTGCGAGTTCGAGCCCCAGCGGTGCCATCTTGTTGTGCTCTTGGGCAAGGGGGAGGGAGGGGCAAGGCGCCATTTTCCCCCAAATATTTTTCTTGCCCCCGTCCCCCCCCACACTTAAAAGGCATAACCGCCAAATTTCGTAAATTTCCACTTTTGTCGATTTATCGATTTTGCCCCCCCTGAAATTCACTCCCCAAAAAAAAATCATGGTGCCGCCACTGATAATCTATCAGTCGCTTTACGAGTCTTACAACTCCATTTGGACACTTATATAAACGTTTATAAAGGTAGCAGGAAATATAAAACGAACAAGAGGTGATGTTCTCGTATTTTATTTCTCCCTTAAGTCCTAGGAAGGACCATGTAGGAATTGAACCTGGGACCCCTGTGTATCAGCGCTTTTATGAGTACAAAAAATTAAAAACAATTTAACCATAACTGCTGATGACGTCGTTCAATACTTTAATTTTGGCCCTACGTCATTAATCATGTAGGCCTCTTCCTATATCCATAGCACAATGCGGTGAAAATGATTTAACAAAATGGAAGTCTTTCAACTAAAGTACACCGTCATATGACGGCATGAAGCTCCAGTGAGTCAATTTACTTGTCTTTAAATTACTTTATATAGTCTCATAAATCTCCTAATTACATGCATTTTGTATCGTCGTTATTTTCTTTAATTTGGTGTGACAAGTGACAATGTAATTATGAAATACATGACAGCTAAATGTTGTAAAGATACAAAAAGTAGTATCCGCAGTATGACTACCATTCATAGTACGCCATTGTAGACAAAAGTTAACAAATCATGTCTACTCCGTGTTGTTCTTTTCACCTTCTTGTTGATTTGTTCGGCGTGCTATACGAGCCCAGTAGAATTCATAGGCGAATGTTGACATGAAGAGCGAGACGAGAACTGCCATAAGCCAGTACATCAAACCGTAGTAGGGCTTCATGAGCATAAACTGTGGAACAAGAAAACAATTTCATAGTTACACTCTGAGGAAAATTCGGACTATTACTTCTCTTCACTCCACATATAGGTCCCTTATAGCAAATTCTCTGAAAGGCTATAATTCTTTGAATCACATAAAAGATTAACGAAATACACAAATGCAGGGTTGCCCAACAATGTTAAAAGTCAGTGTGGTAAAATCTGCATAAAGTAAAACCATCCCTGGTAGAACAAAATATGAGCAATTCCATGGGCTTTCTCTTTGTGTTGTACAAATCAACCAAACATGGAAAACTCCTCTCATCTCATTATACACCAACCCAAAAAAGAAATTTTTCACAAGATCATATCTTAAAATCCTGTCCATCAAAATTAACTAAAATTACACACAGGATTGCCTCAATTCTCTATTCTAAACACATGTCAGTAACCAAGCAGTTGTGCAACTGACAAAACAGCCAACTGCACTGACATGGAACAGCTTACTGGACCACATTCACAGCCCGATAATTGGCACCCAGCACAAGAAATCTGTGAGAATCGTTGAACAGATGATAATTTATAAAACGGTGCTGCTTTCTGCTTTTCACGCACTTTCTTTAAGAAACAGGTCTTGTTCCACACTTTTCTACTCTTTGGGAATAATCATCTGTGCAGGGATCTTGTTCACATTCTTGTGCAGTTGAGCTGGTGCCAATTATTGGACTGTGAATGTGGCCCAGGAAGTTGTTCCATGTCAGTGCATTTTCCTGTTGTGTCAGTTGGACAACTGCTTGGTTACTGACATGTGTTTAGAGTAGAGTATTGAAGTAATCCTGTGTGTAATTTTGGGTTTTCAATTTTTTGTACTCATAAAAGCATTGATACACAGGGGTCCCGGGTTCATTTTGATGGACAGGATTATAAGATATGACCTTGTGAAAAATTATAAGTTTCTTTTTTTTTGGCTTAGTGTCTATACTTACGAAGTGGTTAATACCCTGCAGCTGGCTTCGATATTTCCTCGTGAAAAAGAGGAACACAAATTGCTGACAAACTGTACAGAATTGTTAAAGAATTTTGACTCGAAAATGTTCTTTTGAGTAACTTTTAATCAACAAAAACAAATGATGAAATTAATACTCACGGGGTAAAGAAAGAAGTTCGGCATACCGTCGGAACGTACACCAAGATTCGCTTTGACGAACTCCCACAAAAGTACTATATGTTATCCATTGTCAAAGAAAAGTCTGTGGCATTCTCAACATAGATGTATAAGCTACATATCCTATCAGCGACTGCTATACCTTGTTTAGGATTGTCAAAAGAAGTACCTGCACGTGCAACCATGACTGTTTCAAAATAGCCCGCCAAGTCATGCAGCTAACTCCGAGGTCGTGCATTGAATTGGTTTGAATGAGGGACACTACCATGAGTTACGGGAACACAGAACCAGCACCTTTTGTTAGTCACACAACGTGGATAACCTCTATGATAGCAAAATTCCACTTCTGAAGGCCAGGCAGTCATTAGAGAATGAATTTGGAGAAAACCTTCTGATAATTACAAGCTGATTATCTATTTGTTTTCATGAATTGGAAGACATTCTTTGATGTATTACTGAGCTCAATCATCTGAAATTACTGGAGCGTGAGTCACCCAGGCTGGTGGCTCAGCATATTATTTTATTAACAGAAGGTTTTCTCCAAATTTATTTCCTAATGGTTGGGTTTTTTCGTTCATCATATTTGTAAATTCAGATTTTTCCGTTTTTAAAAGGTTAAAATGTTTTCCATAATTCCATGGTTCAGACCAACCTTAACACGGAATAAAAGCAAAACTCACTGAAAAAAACACTAAGTTCTGAAAAAGAATTAACTGATTTTAACCAAATAGCCTACGTTACAAAATAATACGACAGACGTCGATTTCAGTTCTCCGCAGAAATTTGACAATTTCTGTCCTACATTGGTATTGCATGACCACTTTTTTCCAAGTTTCGCCAAATGACACCTTTTCAGAAACTCGGTCTCACCCAACTCTCACTGATAAAGATCCCTCAAGTTTCGAGTCCCTATACAATCATGGATTACAGTGTTGGCACACCTTCATTGACAATATGTTGGAACTCTTCATTGCCGCTCTGCCAGTTCAATAAAATTAGGGTTACGCTTCGTTATTCCGCCCGAAGAACCATTATTCCGAAGGTTCGTTATCCTGAATGGTCATTAGTCCGAAGGTTCATTAATCCGAAGGGTCATTACTCCGAATTTACACTCCGAATTTAGAACACGACTCATTACTTCGAAGGGTCATACGCCGAATTTTGGAGTAATGACTCTTCGAAGTAAGGAGCCTACGGAGATATGACCCTTCAAAATAACGAACCTAGTTGAAAATTTGGATTTTTTAATGAACCTTCGTAATAACGACCCTTCGGAATAACGACCTGTTCCCGAAATAAACACAACTATATTTTTGACGAGAAGGACAAACTTTTACCTTTCTCCGCCCACCTCCTTCCCTCTCAATCAATGTTGGCTAGACTGAAGAGCCCAATGTCAAAAGTGCTTTCATGGAAGAGAGGGGTGCATGGTGATTGACATTTTAGTGTGTCAGAGTGTGTCAACATTATTTTCACAGGCCTTGATAGTCACATCACATCTCCCACCAGTTCCAAAGTTGACCACCACTCCTGACCTGCACGCTACGCCTCTGTTCTCGACATTTTATACGCTCTTGGAGTTTACCTACATAATATGCTCAAAAATCATAATGACAAAGGATACACAAAAATACGTCCAAAGCAAGTAGCGATGCGATCACAGGCCGAGCAAGCCGAATCAGGATATTCTGGCCATGGTAAAACCTCGTCATGTTGGTGAGGCGTACTTGCAGACCACAGTAGATCGTAGGAAATATCGGCATCAGCAGACGGAAGTACACGGATATTTTCTTGTAGATGGACGGCTGAAAGAACAAAGAATTATATACGGGACAAAGAAAAAGAAAAACATAAACTTATTCAAACCAAAACATATTTGACTTAAAAATTCGATATCCTTCACACTTTTTTTAATGATGGTGTTTTTTCATGTGTTAATTACGGTAATGTATGGCATTGGACATCAGATTAAATGATATTGAAAATTATAATTTACATAGCCCGAATTGAATCGACTGAGCCATTTATACTCCAATCGCTGACAACGTTGATTTGCTGTTACATCATAATTTTTATTTTTCCCCTTTTCGATTGACCAGACTATAAGAATATGTCATTGCTAACGGTAGCAATGATGACGGTGTCGATGATGGCAATACTGAAGCTGATGATGATGCTGTTGCTGCAGGTAGGCCTACAGTTGTTGCTACTGAGATAGCAATGACGATGTCGACAAAGGACTCTTGAAATTCCGTGACTCCAGTCTACCTGAAAAATAGCTCAAATTGAATGGACTCGACAGGCGATTTACTCATTTCGTCAAATTAACGATTTGCAGTTATAGGCCTACATCCACAGAATTTGAAGCTATCAGAGAAAGAGAATATACCGCCACGTACAATCGCGCTATAATAATGTTGTTTTTCCACCTCTCGGTTAACCAAGATGATGTACTGATGCTTAAACATCCGACTGAAAGAAGATGTTGCTGTTGTTTTGCTGTTGTTGCTGTTGCTGCTGCTGCGGATGATGATAGCATTGACATTGTCGACGACGACTATTGAAATTCTATGACTCGAGTCGACATGAAATAGGCCTATAGTCTTGCTGGACACAGGGCCGTTCCTAGGGATTTTGCCGCCCTAGGCAAAACCTCTCCCTGCCGCTCCACCAAAGCATACCAAAAGGTGAAGTAAAGTGATTGCAGCACCTTTTGGCGACATAATAGGTTTTGTGGAAAATTTTGCCATTTTGAAGCTAAACTGTTGAAATGTAGTGCAAAAATGGAATAAAGTCGCGTGAAGCACGAAAGAATTGGCACTTTGGGACTAAAATGGTCAACTCTGAGGTTGTTAAAAACCCACATACAGGCGTCAACATTGGGGGAGGGGGATGATTGTATAGACCATCCCCTGGCAAAATATTTACCCCCCATCCCCCCGGGATCTACGCCTATGGTTTTCCTTCTTTTCTGTACTTTTTATCCCACTTTTTGTTCTTCTTCGACACTTAGTGTTTTCTGTTTCTTTTCTCCTCTTCTATTTTCTCTTCTGTTTTTCTTTTTTCCTTCTGGTTTTTCACCGCCCATTTTCATCTTCCTTTTCTCCGCCCGTTTCTTCTTTTTTTTTTCTCCGCCCTGTTTCTTCTTTTCTTTCTTTTTCCGCCCCGTGTCTTCTTTTTCTTTTCTCTGCCCCGTTTCTTTTCTTTTTCGCGCAGGTTCCCCTTTTCCTTTTTCGCCCTGTTTTCTGTTTCTCTAATCTCTTTTCGCCCCCATTTTATTTTTCCTCCCATTTTTTTTTTCTTTTATCCGCCCTCAATTGTCCTCCCCTTTTTTTTCTCCATTCCCGTTTTTTCTGTTTTCGCCTTTTTTTGGCGCCCCTCTGCGTTTGCCGCCCTAGGCGACCGCCTTACCTGGCCTAATGGTCGGAACGGCCCTGGCTGGACAATTCACTCGCCTTGTTAGAACTTTGCCTTACAGATGGTAAATAATGTTATTTTTCCACTTCTCGGTAAACCAAGTTTTCCGAAGATCGACTGAATGAAGATGTTGTTGATATTGTTGCTGCTGATGATGATGATGAAGATCAATGATGATGATTGCAATGATGATGTCGACAACGACTATTGGAATTTTGTGTCCACATGAAATATATAGCTCAAATTAAATAGACCCGTCGGGCAATTTTTTCTACTCGTTACGACCCCAGCATAACCAGCAAACACAAAACGTTTTCGACATCATCCGCAAAAAGGTTAGAAAACAAAAAACGATGTCAGGTTATATAGGCCAAAGGGTAGGCCTATAAAACGTTTTATACCATTTAGAAACATTTTTCATAACCTATACTGCAAATATTCTAACATAATATTATTTAAGTGTTGACAAAATTGGCTTTCATGATCGAGAATTAGATAGTTTGCCTATAGTACTTACATGCTCCCTGGTACCGATTGGCATGAGGCTGATATTGGTCCTTATTAGGAAACAGATCACGGCAAGGAACCCAATTTTCATGGAAACTTTGTTCAATGTCTTGGCGACTCCTGTCCTCTGCTTGGCGCTTAAACTCTGACGTACGTGAAGATATCTGGACCATATGATCAATGCAACTGAGATGAAAGAGGAAACATAATGCAGATTCAACAAATTCTTATAAATTAAGGAATAATAAGTTATCGCGTTATCCCACCTCTCTATCTCCCCCCCCCTCTTCCTCTTTCGTTCTATCTCTCTCTATCCCACCTCCCCCTCTTTCTTCTCTGTTCTCGATCTCCTCGTCTTTTCCATGACCCTGGTCTTTTCCTCTCTTCTACCTGAAAGAGACGCCTCAATCAATGCTCCGTCCTTCTATTTTGCGGTCTCTCTGCTCTGTCTCCCCTCTCGCTCCCTCTTTTATCTTTCTTCTCTCTGTTCTCGTCGTCTTTTCCAGGGCCAAGTCTTTTCATATCTTCTGCTTCTATCAATGATCTCTTTGTCCTTCTATTTTTCTGTTTCTCTGATCTGCCCCCATACGCACCCCACACTCTTCTATTTCCATCTCTCTCAAGTCAAGTGATATTTAATTGCATTTTCATCAGTTGACCTTTTGATAGCCCTACTCCTGATTCAAGAAATATACAGCACCAAAGCTTTTTGGGTATAAAACATTTAAAAAAACATAACTAAATCCTAATTATCTGCTAACTGGCAATGAAAAACAAAGAGCGTTTTTCAATATGTGACGTGTCATGTCAAAAGGAGACACTTTTGGGCAGGATTGTAAATGGAGAAATAGCCAAAAATCTCCCCTGGGTGATTTTTTTTACAATTTGGGTTTGTTGCTAATTTGTGATGTTATTAATGTTAAAAATATTGTCTGATAGTTTCAGACCGGAATATAACTGACCTCTTGTATTTTTAAGACATTTTTTAAGGTAATTCCTACTCTCAACATTGTCAATAATATTTTTAAAGGCCGATATCTCAATTTCAAATGTTATAATACCATAACTTACGAACTCAATATCTTCGCTTAGGAATGTTTGATTTCATTGGGGAAAACGGCGTTGTGGAGCAAAATATATCTATATTTAAGATATGTAAAAACCTCAAAATTGATAACCTGCCCAAAAGTAAAAGTGTCTCCTTTTGACATGACACGTCACATATTATGCTATGACAATCAAAACAATTAAAAAAATAACATAAAGTATTAAAATTATGAGCTAACTCTTAGACAATACTCAAGATTTTGAAAGCTGATAAAACATGCACAATTGCACGTTTTGGGCCTCTTCTCTCAAATTGCACAATTTCAGCACAAAATATTGTCAGTTCAGATTAGGATTAGAATAATGAGTTATGTTTCATTTTGGTAAACAATGTCTTTTTAATTACAAAAACTTATTGGTATATTTTTTCGAATCTGGAGAAAGTCGTATCATAAGTTCTATAACTATACTCACACACTGCTGCAATCACGTATTCCGCTAATGGAAACCAAGGCCAGTAGTAGATTGCTGGTTGGTGCCTTCTATAGAAAAATAAAATGAAATATGTGTTGGAATGAAGTGGCAAATCGAATGTACTATTTATATGGCCTGAGGCCTAATAATCTCCAATTATCATGACTATAAAAACACCCACATTACCCATATTGTTCATGTCCATGTGCCTAAAAAAACCCTCTGAATCCTATCTTCAGTAGACAGCATTTAAATCAGTGAATGCATCTTCAGTAGACAGCATTTAAATCATTGAATGCTATCTTCAGTAGACAGCATTTAAATCAGTGAATGCCATCTTCAGTAGACAGCATTTAAATCGGTGAATGCATCTTCAGTAGACAGCATTTAAATCATTGAATGCTATCTTCAGTAGACATTTAAATCAGTGAACGCCATTTTCAGTAGACAGCATTTAAATCAATGAATGCTATCTTCAGTAGACAGCATTTAAATCAATGAATGCTATCTTCAGTAGACAGCATTTAAATCAGTGAATGCATCTTCAGTAGACAGCATTTAAATCATTGAATGCTATTTTCAGTAGACAGCATTTAAATCAATGAATGCTATCTTCAGTAGACAGCATTTAAATCAGTGAATGCATCTTCAGTAGACAGCATTTAAATCATTGAATGCTATCTTCAGTAGACAGCATTTAAATCAGTGAATGCCATCTTCAGTAGACAGCATTTAAATCGGTGAATGCATCTTCAGTAGACAGCATTTAAATCATTGAATGCTATCTTCAGTAGACATTTAAATCAGTGAACGCCATTTTCAGTAGACAGCATTTAAATCATTGAATGCTATCTTCAGTAGACAGCAATAAAGTCAGTGAATGCTATCTTCAGTAGACAGCATTTAAATCGTTGAATGCTATCTTCAGTAGACAACATTTAAATCAGTGAATGCTATTTTCAGTAGACAGCAATGAAGTCAGTGAATGCTATCTTCAGTAGACAGCATTTAAATCAGTGAATGCATCTTCAGTAGACAGCATTTAAATCATTGAATGCTATCTTCAGTAGACAACATTTAAATCAGTGAACGCCATTTTCAGTAGACAGCATTTAAATCAGTGAATGCTATCTCCAGTAGACAACATTGAAATCAGTGAATGCTATTTTCAGTAGACAGCATTTAAATCAATGAATGCTATCTTCAGTAGACAGCATTTAAATCAGTGAATGCATCTTCAGTAGACAGCATTTAAATCAGTGAATGCATCTTCAGTAGACAGCATTTAAATCAATGAATGCTATCTTCAGTAGACAGCATTTAAATCAGTGAATGCATCTTCAGTAGACAGCATTTAAAGCAGTGAATGCTATCTCCAGTAGACAACATTGAAATCAGTGAATGCTATTTTCAGTAGACAGCATTTAAATCAATGAATGCTATCTTCAGTAGACAGCATTTAAATCAGTGAATGCATCTTCAGTAGACAGCATTTAAATCAATGAATGCTATCTTCAGTAGACAGCATTTAAATCAGTGAATGCTATTTTCAGCATTTAAAGCAGTGAATGCTATCTCCAGTAGACAGCATTGAAATCGGTGAATGCTATTTTCAGTAGAAAGCATTTAAATCAATGAATGCTATCTTCAGTAGACAGCACTTAAATCAGTGAATGCTATTTTCAGTAGACAGCATTTAAATCAATGAATGCTATTTTCAGTAGACAGCATTGAAATCGGTGAATGCTATTTTCAGTAGACAGCATTTAAATCAATGAATGCTATCTTCAGTAGACAGCATTTAAATCAGTGAATTATACCTTCAGTAGATAGCATTTAAATCATTGAATGCCATCTTCAGTAGACAACATTTAAATCAGCGAATGCTATCTTCAGTAGACAGCATTTAAATCAGTGAATTCTATCTTCAGTAGACAACATTTAAATCAGTGAATTCTATCTTCAGTAGACAGCATTTAAATCAGTGAATTCTATCTTCAGTAGACATCATTTAAATCAGTGAATTCTATCTTCAGTAGACAACATTTAAATCAGTGAATTCTATCTTCAGTAGACAGCATTTAAATCAGTGAATTCTATCTTCAGTAGACAGCATTTAAATCAGTGAATCCTATCTTCAGTAGACAGCATTTAAATCAGTGAATTCTATCTTCAGTAGACAACATTTAAATCAGTGAATTCTATCTTCAGTAGACAGCATTTAAATCAGTGAATTCTATCTTCAGTAGACAACATTTAAATCAGTGAATCCTATCTTCAGTAGACAGCATTTAAATCAGTGAATTCTATCTTCAGTAGACAACATTTAAATCAGTGAATTCTATCTTATCTTCAGTAGACAACATTTAAATCAGTGAATTCTATCTTCAGTAGACAGCATTTAAATCAGTGAATTCTATCTTCAGTAGACAGCATTTAAATCAGTGAATTCTATCTTCAGTAGACAGCATTTAAATCAGTGAATTCTATCTTCAGTAGACAGCATTTAAATCAGTGAATGCTATCTTCAGTAGACAGCATTTAAATCAGTGAATTCTATCTTCAGTAGACAGCATTTAAATCAGTGAATGCTATCTTCAGTAGACAACATTTAAATCAGTGAATTCTATCTTCAGTAGACAGCATTTAAATCAGTGAATTCTATCTTCAGTAGACAGCATTTAAATCAGTGAATTCTATCTTCAGTAGACAGCATTTAAATCAGTGAATTCTATCTTCAGTAGACAGCATTTAAATCAGTGAATTCTATCTTCAGTAGACAGCATTTAAATCAGTGAATTCTATCTTCAGTAGACAGCATTTAAATCAGTGAATTCTATCTTCAGTAGACAGCATTTAAATCAGTGAATTCTATCTTCAGTAGACAGCATTTAAATCAGTGAACTCTATCTTCAGTAGACAGCATTTAAATCAGTGAATTCTATTTTCAGTAGACGGCATTTAAATCAGTGAATTCTATTTTCAGTAGACGGCATTTACATCAGTGAATCATATCTTCAAAAGACAGCATTTACATCAGTGAATCCTTTTTTCAGTAGACAGCATTTAAATCAGTGAATGCTATCTTCAGTAGGCCTAGACAACATTTATTCAGGGAATGCTATCTTTAGGAAACAGCATTAAATGTGGGTAACCTGATTGACAGCCTCATCCCCCACTTTAATGAAGATTTTGGTATCAGGTGAAAGCTCGTATTTTTCTCATTAACCATGTTAACATACTGAAATTAGGCATTCCAAATCGGTATATTTCTGAAGAAATCATTAAAAAACAGTCGAATTAGTCTCAATTATGGCATACCACGTTTGAGACTAATTCAACAATTTTTTGATGATATCTTCGGAAATAGGCCTACACCAATTTGGAACTCCTAATTTCAATATGTTAATGAGAAAAATAGGATCTTTAATTTCCTATCAGTTTATTACAGGTTCATGATGGTTATCATAAATAAAAACACTATAGACTACCAGCATGACCAGTATCACGCTGTATAAATGTCAGCTATATCAGGTCACCTTCCTATATATTAGTCTTAGAAGCATCTAAATTTACATCGTCCTGACCGCCAGTGTCACAAATTGAATGAATGCTTGCCGCATTTTCATTCTGGTGTAATTTCGAATTCCGTAAACATTTTAAGAGCTTAATTTTTACCAATTTGCCCGTAAAAGTGAACATATAAACCATGGACATGAACATGTGAATATTGTCTTAATTTTTTTATCATACTCTGAATAAAGTTGAACAAAAATGTGACTTTTGTACCAAAATCCAAATAGCAATATTTTCATTTGTTAATTTTCCAATCCAAAGAGTATCTAAAGTTTTTAACAATATTTTTTCAAATTGCGGGTGGTCTATGAAAAAAGATCGCTGACGTTTGCCATTTGCGTGATTTTCAAAATTATGAAATTATTTACACCTACCTGGACAGAATCGTGCCAACACATAGAACAGGAGCTAATATCGGGAGCCAAACAAAGCTGGTCCTCTTGAGCGCATGATCCAGAATGATTACATCCATACTGAGTACTTTGGTAACGTCCACGTACGAAATTTGGCTTCTTAAATCAACTATTTTGTTTCGGTTTTAATTTATTTCTTTTTGGGAAAATATTTTGAAAATTAGAGAAAGATGAACAACCCTCATTGGGCGCGCGTATTCGTTGATTGGTGCGATCATTCCATTTGCGTAATTGATTGCGATCATTGCGATACGCGCCGCGTGGTTAAAGCGTTTGCGCGTGGTCGCGTGATGCTTTTCACAATAATTTTATTACTCAAAAAGACCCAAGAGATTAAATATTTGTCTATATCTATAGGCCTACTATTGTTGTTATAATCTTATGCATGATAGTGAAAATAAACTTGAGAAATCGAGACTGATGATGATATTTGGAACTCTTTAGATAAACATCTGATAACTTCAAAATCTGTAAAACATTTCCGTAATCAATTCAGAAAAACTCATCTCTACATAAAATAAATCTTTTCCCGCGATGGTCCTTGTCTTGTTTTTTGGTAGGCCTATGTATATTATTTTGGTTCAGGTGCACTTACTATACATTTTTTTTTTTTTCGTGATTTTTAGGAACGGCTAACTTTTTTGGTATTTCAGACTTTTCTTCAATAACGCAGGTGGAGAATAAACTTTCACGGAAAAACTCGAACCTAGAAAAACCCGAAAAAGCACGTGAAATTGAGAAATAACACACCCAAAACGGTCGGAATATAAAAAAATGTGTAAATTTTGGAACAAAAAACAAGAATTCAGGTTTAAACCTGTAAATTCTCATATCTCTGAGCTGCAAACGTGTTTATACATGAGGGTCATTCGAAAAGTTCTACCTCCACTCCTATAACTTTTAGTTCGGTAAAAGGTAGCTTCTTCAAACTTAGCATTGGAATGTCATCTACACTTGGTTGCAAATGTATATTGATACCTTTTCCAGCTTTTTGTAGGCAATCTCAGAACCAAAATAAAATAAAGTAAAGTATTGTATCATAATACAAAATTGCCAATTTATCATTGAAACTTATGAAAGTAGGGGCCTATTTGAGAACAGTACAAACAAATCACTCCACGGATCACTTCATTTACTATTGATAAAGATTTAATACTTTCTCTTGATGCAAAGTACAGTAAAGATTATGTTTTCACTTAAATACATATCCAACAAACACAATACGTTTTTTAAACGGGTTATATTTTACGTTTTGGTAAAAACTTTTTAATAACATTTAATGTCGGTATATATAAAGGCTATGAAAACCAGGCGCGTAGCCAGCATTGTCAATACGGGTTTGGGGTGGGGGAAAACGTCAGTACCATCCCTATTTCTCTTCCCTTTCCCTCCACTTCCTCCCCAGGGATGCAAATTGTGTGGGAGCGGGGAGCACCGCTCCTAGGAAATGACAGTCAAAATTGAGGAAATAATGCCTTGGGAAAAAAAAAGGAAAGAGAGGAAAAAAAAGGAGGGAAAAGAAAATAATCGGAGGAGAGGAAGGGGGGGGGGAAGAGGAAAGAAAAAGGAGAGGTATGAGGTTGAAGATTACATAGAGGGAAACAGATCTCAGGAAAAGGTAATTAATTATTATTGTGAGGCAGTGAAGCTAAACTGATAAGGAAGAGAGGAAATCTCAAGACACTGTTGTGCAAAATTTGGAGGAATTCATCTGATTTTTCAAGAAATAATAGCAAAAAAAGGAAGGTGTTGGTGTTAGAATACGGAAATTAGGTTATAATGCATATGAGGAAGTTTACAATTCATCACCAGAGAAGGTATTCAATGTAATATAACAGGAAAAAAGAAGTTGGGTGAAGGCACATAGTGCACATAACTAGGGCACATAACTGAGGAAATTTATAGAGAGGCGGTAATCATATCTGAGGAAACTAATAGAGAGGCGGCAATGAGGATTTTGGGAACAAAAATCATGAAGGAATTCAGTGTATCAATACTAATGCCAGTGAGGAGAGGACGACCTGAAAAATATTGAGGAAATTCAAAAAGAAGAACCATAAAGCACTGACCAAAGTGTGCTCCCTCTGACAAAAAATGAAAGAGGAAATTGAGGGGTGGGCAAAGGAAACGAAAAGGAGAAAGGATCCTGTGTCCCACAAAAAATTGACCACAAACTAGTGTAAAATAACATTTTTTGCTCGCTACGCGCGCACATTATCCTCAAAACTTCATAAGGCCTAACATAATGTTGCTCCAAAAATACATGCTATGTTACCATTCTCATCTTTTGAAGTACAGAATAAAGCTATTTTATGTCTGGTATGATTGAGGAAATCTTGAGCCTAAAAACCTTGCTTCTGAGGAAGAAATCACAATTTGCACCCCTGTCCTCCCCTTTCCCCTCTCGTTCTCCTTTCCCTTCTCGTTCTCCCTCTCCTCCCACTTTCTTTTCTCTTTCTCCCTCTCCTTCTCTCTTTTCTCCACTTCTTCACGTCCCCATTTTTCCGCTTCTCCGTCCCCATTTTAAGGTGTCGCCAGTAGCCCCTCCCGCTGGCTACGCTACTGATGAAAACATTTCAAACGTTTTGTATGAAACACACTACAACGATATTTTTAAAATGTTGTCAACACTAGAATTACATTATGTTAGAATATTTTGCAGCAACTTTCAAGAAATGTTATTGAATGTTATGAAAACGTTTTATACCCTTTATAACCCAACATTTACACATTTTTAGTAACCTATTGCGAATGAAGTCAAAAAGGTATTGTGCTTGCCGAGTACAAAATACAGATATCTGTAATACAAATCCGACTGTTAAGACAAGTATGCATTTGTCTTAACAGTCGGATTACTTTATAACGGGGTTACTTTATAAAACACAAAAAAGTATACAATCTAAGAAATAAAGGTTCTATATACAGGGTGTATCAAAATTAAGTATACAGTTTGAAAAATGCCGCTAGATTAAAAAGTATGAGGTCTTTGGTCAAAATTCTCTAGTTAATATCTTAATCAATATCTTGTCCTCCTACAGCTGAAAAATCACTGCCATGTGACCATTATTTGGTGATTTGGTGGCTACTTTTGTGAGCCGAGTACAAAAAGCAGTTGCGCAAAGTTAATTGGGTTTAAATGCCCTGTGCTTGTTATTTTTTGCAGCCAGAAGAAACATGCAGGTGTACAGCTCATTTGTCCGCAGTTAGGGTTCTAATTCTGTGCATGAGTTACATAACACGTGACTTTTGGTAAATCTGGGCAACTATCTCCTTACATATGCTAGGTTTTACTTGACAAGGAGAATAGCAACATTAAAATGGATACTCCACAGCACACGCCAGAGCAAAGGGCCTTCCTTGTTGCAGTGTACCATCGCACCCTGAGTCCAGCAGAAGTGCTTTGAAGATTTATGTCCCCCTTCACATGGCGCTATTTACTGAAATGTTGCGAAGTATCAGATAACTGGAACGAGTCATAATCTGAACAGAGAACATTGTGGTCGCCCCCGAACTGGAAGATCTGCTGCTAATATCCTAGCAGTCCGTAACACTCTGCAGGCGCGGCAAGCAGGAGGTCAAATTAGCTGCCGTCGAAAGGAATACCCTCTGCAACCTTTAACAGAATAACTTGTTTATGACTTGCGATTTCATCCTTATCAGACGATAAAGAGACATCAAGTTCAGCAAGCAGATCACCAATGTCGCATTGTGTTTTGTCAGTGGCTTCTTGCCCGTCCTCTACGTTTCCTGGAAGATTTCATCATTGGCGATGAAGCAGAGTTTGCATTAAATGTTTTCACAAGTCCTCCTGCAGACTTTGATGAACTTTAGGGACGCATAATTGCACAAGTTGATATTCTCAGCCAGGACAAACCTCTCATTAGACGTGGTGTGAACGCCATGTTGAGAAGAGCTGAAATCTGCATACAGAAGAATTGCGGACATGTGGAAGACTAAGACTAAAACTGTCAATAACTGTAAACAGTAACGAAAGTGGTGAGACTTTTTTGAGATTTGTATGGTGTTTTGATTTTAATTGACTGCTTTTTTTGTACTCGGTTCACAAAAGTAGCCACCAAATCCTTATTATTGGTCACACACCAGTGATTTTTCAGCTATAGGAGGACAAGATGTTGAATTGATTAAGTTATCAACTAGAGAATTTTGACCAAAGACCTCATACATTTTAATCTAGCGGCATTTTTCAAACTGTATACTTAATTTTGATACACCCTGTAGAACCTGTTTTGTCCTCTCAGGAGAACCCTCCCTCTTGAACCTCTAAAAAGTTTCTTTAATTTTGGAGAACCCTTCAAGGTTCTCTAAAGAACCAAAAATGGTTCTGTATCACATTTTTGGGGCCATTTTTGATGGTTTTGGAACCATTTTTGGTTCTTCAGAGAACCTCTAAGGGTTCTCCTGAGAGGACAACTTTGGAACCTTTATAGAACCTTTATTTCTTAGAGTGTACTAAAGTACCAGTATATGTGTTTATTTCAAACTACTTCTCAAAGTTTGACGAATCTCTGCATAGGGTAGAAGGAGTTGAACAATTTTCACCACTTTCAAAGTTAGATAAAATCTAAGTGTCTTTTGGTGTGAGATTTTTATGCCAAAACATGGGATCATTATTTAATGTGCTTACTGATTCTGACACATTATTTAAATGTATCAGATACTGCATTATCCTTTATTTCTTAAATAACTCTTTCCAATAATTGGGAAAAAGCAGATGAGTAAATTATCGACCACATTTTCATTTGATTTCAGACTGTTATGGCAACAAGCAATATTTTTAGTGCCACTCTCGAAATGTCCAGACACAGAATTGCATTGTGCATAACGCTACAGTAAATCATGGTGGAGTCAGAACTCGGGATCATATGCCAAGCTACACTTGTTCATCCGCTTCAGCTTCACTACTAGGAGAATCATCGTCTTCAATCCCGATGGCTTTGTCAAAAGCCTCGTTAGAAATCTGAAAGAAATAAAAGCAAGGAAATCATTATTGCACGATGCTCAGTTCTCATTCAATGAAAATGACTGGAGCCTGGAGGTAAATGTACGATGGTGGAGATAAAGATGTCGCTCATAAAATAATGTTGTCATGAGTAACCCCGGGCGAGACCACTTGCAAACGATCAGTTTTGGAGCAGGCCGGGCCCTCACATGTCCACACTGACCTACAAAACAAATATTTCATGTACAAATACCAACCATAATCACTCATCTTCCTTGACAACTTCTTGAAAAGGGGATCGTTTTTCCTGATCAATGTTTTGGGTAACGGTTTATTTTTGCTTGTGTGTGCAATCGCAGAGTGAAATGGCTGGGGGAAAAAAGAGTTTAATATAGCCCTCATTGAGATTCCTACACTAAACAGAGTGCCATTAGTCCTTTTAGCAAAGGAGGCTGAAATTGGGACTCTCAATGTGGTCAGTGATGTTGGATGAAATCACTACCCTTTCCACTGCATTCCTGCTTGCTGATGACAACACATTGGATTTGAGTGCCTCCCCCCTCCTATGGTCATGTTTTGTATACTGGGCACCTAAAAAGGGTGGCTTTGTTGCATTCTTACTCATCAAGACGTGTTTACATGCATGTAGCTTGTTTATTTGATATTTATTACGAGCTTGTTTAGTACTATTTTTTTCCTTAGACATTGGTCTTTCAATTTCTGAAACAAAAATTTATGATTTTCATTTGTACTAATTACTGTAACTCGTTAAGTCTATTTAGTCAGGGGTGGCTCATGTGGCGGAGGATTATGTGGCGGAGGATCACAATGCTGTACAATGGTGATCCTCCGCCACATGATCTTCAATAAACATTATTGATGGATTTCTACTTATCTGTACTTGATCTCAGCCAAGTGATCTCATATTTAGCATTCATTGCCTCAGTATGTGTTAATTAGACAATTACAAATTACTAATTACTTGTTGCTACATTAATAAAGTTCGTTACCCTCTATGTATTTGAATAGGGATTTAATGTAGGCAACATTCAAAAGGGTGCTATGGACAAACGAAACATGAGAAAAGACTCAAATTTCTTAAGCAGACCTTGGTTGTGATCCTCTTTACTTCAGTAAACTAAAAACTAGTAAAACAAAGAAAGTTTGCGACAAATCTGAAAGAGCGCCCTCATGCTCACTTTTGATCCAAAAAGTCCATTTTTTACGAAAACGCTTTGTCGAATTCTCTTTTAACTTTCAAAACTGGATTGTTGAGCTTATTTTACATCTAGTTACATGCCTCAATCATGAAAATTTGCATCTCCAGTGCCAGATAAGGGGTGTTTTGAAGAAATTTATATAAATATTGATAGATTTTTGACCACCCTGTATTTACATAATTGAAGTACTTGACCGCTAAAAGTTCCATATGGCTGGGTGGGCAATTAAGTTAACTATATTAAACATGTGTCAAAACTTTACATTATCAATGTACGTCGAGGGGTGACACCCCTAACTGAATTAATATTTTCATCCTTATTTTGCTTGTTACACCCTGTATATTATATGGGTCACCCTGTATAATGACTCCCATTGTATTGTTTCTGAAATCGTCTGAGTATATGCTCTCAGAATATATACTTTTATTGGGTTCTAATGTAAACTTTTGAAGTTATAGTACCGGTACCAAACCTGTAAAAGCATGTGATTTGTTTGAAAAATACACATGCTACGCAACTGGTGCCCAACATAAAAAACATGACCCTATGCGCATCACATGCTGACAAACAGCTGACAACTGATGCACCTCTGTGTATTGTATTGGGAGCGATTACTGAATTGGGTGCAACTCTACTAGTCTTATTACATGACTGCCCTACCCCACCCCTAACCCTAAACTCCGTAAACGAGGTCTGGACTCAAATCTAGCAAGTTGTACTCTATTCGGTAATTATACCTTATATTGACTTCAAAGGATGACGTTGTCAATTTTTTTATAATACAAAGCCCTTTTTGCCCTGGCCACTACTCATGCAGGCAAATCGCCTAATGCATCCATGGGTAATAATAGAGATGGAACAGTTCATACCGTATTTCCTCGAATAGTCGCCCCGGGGCGTTGCATTTTCCAAAAGGAGGGAGTTTATTAGAGGTCATTTTTAGAACAATAATTCCTGTTAAAATCATTAGGTAAGCTTTAAACTCACACTGAAATGACGAACTATGAATTTAGGAACGATGACTTTCGGTTCACTTCCGGGTTAACAACCAGATATTCGCCAATTACTGACGCCATTAGCAACTATGTGTGCACTTTGGTAAGCTTACTACACAAGATTGCATGGAAATATCACCATTTTTGAAACATCTGGGTTGAAAAAAGTAGTCGGGCGTTCAATTGAAATCTGTAGTTATTAGGTATTCAGCAGTCAGCACTATGCCGATGTTGCACTCATATGTGACCTATTCCCACAAAACTCTGAGCATGCTGGCAAATTTAAAACTGAAATAGTTTAAGGGATCTAAAATGAGCGTTTATTTGCGTTTCGACAGTATTTTTGTGGGACATGAGAGCACCTCAGACCTATCGAATTGCATTCTGAATCTGAAGCATGTCTTTCTGATATCAAATAATTTTCATTTTTGAAAATCACAATATAATATAAATTTTATGACAAATTATAAAATTTGATATTTTTCAAATTTTGATATATAACAGTCCTCGAAGTAAATTATATAAATCTAATGATATATTCTTAAAGTGTATGTAGCAGGGAGGAAAAGCCGACGGTCAATTGAACATTTTGACCTTTCATATTGAAGATATGGATTTTTTTCCCAAAAAGACCTATTTTTTGTTGGTGTTTTGGGAAAAAAATCAATATCTTCAATACGAAAGGTCACAATTTTCAATTGATCGTCGGCTTTTCATCTCACCAACATACACTTTAAGTATAAATCATCAGATTTATAAAGTTCACTTCAAGTACTGTTATATATCAAAAATATCAATTTTTAATGATTTGCCATAAGTTGTGTATTAAATTGCGAATTTCAAAAAATCAAAATTATTTGATATCAGAATGACATTTCGTATTCAGAATGCAATTCGATATGTCGGATGTGCTCTAACGTCCCAAAATAAATACTGTCCAAACGTTCATACCCCAGCCCTTAATGAGAAAGAAAAATGTGGTTCTGTAATTACTGGTACTTTTCATGCAATAAACAGAACACATGCGATGCTTTGGCAACCTTGCGGAGAAATGTCACAGCAGTGGCCAGCACAATGATTGGGCTATTCCATATGAAATCCACACTACCCCTGTGCAGGGGTAGCGCTGGCAGGTTAAAACTAGGGGTCAAGTGAACAATTCTCATGACGTAACTATGCTTATGCTCCCCAACCTCTGGACCCACACAAGGTATTTGGATTTTTCATAATTTTTTTAATTGATTTTTGATTTTATCTATTTCATTTAAAAATTTATGTTTTTTCCTTTGTTTACTATTATTTATATCAATTTTGCATTTTCTTATTTTATTTTGGTTTTTGATTTTATCTAGTTCATTCAAATGTATTTCTTTTATTCTTTGTTTTACTCTTATTTAGTAATTTTGCATTTTCTTATTTTATTTTATTTGGAGTTTTCATAATTTCTTTTTTTATTTCATTTTTTATTTTATTAAAATTTATTTGCTTTATATTTTTGTTTTACTCTTATTTATTTTAATTTTGCATTAATTATGGGCGCACACCACTAAATAAACTCCCATTGAAATACGTGTAAATATACATGAAAGTAAGTTTGTTTTTCTACCCCATGTAAAACCATTTTTCATATTTTTGTAGCACCAATGTCTTAAATAAAGATTAAAATTTAATTTAAAATGGGTTTTTTGTCTTAATTTGAGACTAACTTTTAAGCTACGGGGACTTGAACAGCGCCACCCTTATTTTCAGCTTGCACGAATGCCTCCTTACCATGTCCGTGCACGCTGGATTAGTTTTGGGAGCCAAACTTTTGACCAGATCAAGATGCACCATTTTGTGATATTCTGAACATTTACCAATTGCATATCTTTTAATTTAAATATAATAAACAATCATGGCTACTCATCTTGCTCCCAAGGGACACCCACTTGTTTGCACTACCGACCTATGTTTACCGGGACTATCAAGGGTTACACCAAATGCGGAAGGATTTAGTGGTGTGCTGCCTTATTAGGTTTTTATTTTCATTATTTATCTCTTTATTTTATTTATTTACTAGTTTTCAGCACTCCTGATAGAATTATGAATATTCATTAGCTGTTAGCATCTAATGAACCAATCACTGCCTGTTATTGAGCAATGTGGGCGTATGACAATAATGGCATACAGGCTTGATATAGCAAAGTCCGAAAATGGTCCAATTTTTTCTATTTTTAGCAACCTATTTAGCTCAGATTTTGCCCTTTTGGGGCAACAAAACAGTCTTATTTTAACAGTTTGAGGTCAAATATACTCTATCCTATGCTCTTATGAAACATGAAAAAGGTTTCTTTTGTTAAAGTTATGAAAATTGATCAATTCCCAGCAACCATTTTTTTTGTTGTAAAGATTGTCAGGCTTTCGGTGACATTTTTGCTTTCGTCAGTCAGAAATTGCTATGTAATTTCCATCAATTTACTTATGAAACTTGGTGATCTTTGCAAATTCAACCATAAAGTCATCATTGCTGATTCTTAATCTACTGTAAAATCAAGTGCATTTGTCAATATTGATGAAAACCAAGCTAAGAATGATGATAGTTTTGACATTGTTTACATTACAGTCGGCCCGGAAAGTCTTTATGGGTTTTACTGAAACAAATTTCTGTGCGTCAGAAGCTCCAGAAAAGCGTCCATGATGCAATGGCGCAGGTTAGGCGACCCTTGCCCTGTGGAAGATTTTGGAAATATGTTCCACAGAGGAGTATGAATTTTAAATGAAATTAGCACATTAGGCAGCTCCATTTGAAATTCACCCTCCCTCTGTGGAAGATTCGGGTTGAATCTTTCTCAGAGGGTGTATGAAATTCAAATGGCCTAATGTGCTAATTCCATTTAAAATACATACTCCCTCTGTGGAAGATATTTCCAAAATCTTCCACAGGGGTAGTGTGGATTTCAAATGGAATAGCCCATTTCTCACCTTTCCAGTTTTGAGTTTCTTCACAAGCTGAGCATCTTTGGCTAACTCCTCCAACTCATCTTCATCAAACTGTGTACAATGTACAAACAAAGGGATTAGGATTTGGTACTAGGTCGGTAAACATGAGTAAGATTTAATCTTTCCCTAGAGAAATCCTTTTCAGAGGGCTGAGCTTTCGGAACTCTAGCGAGTGCCATCTTCAAGGCCGCTCTGAACAACGCACTGCAAGGTCTATTGTTCTATTGTGTCCGATTTGAGCGCTGCACATATTGGAAAATGTTGCCAATCAATATTCATGAGAGTGTACATTCAACGTCCAAGTTTCGAAATTGGGTGACTTGTGCTTGGTAGGTGTGAAGTACATCTGACTGGGTATTTTAATTACGAACGCATAATGGCATTGACATCATCGAATGGCTGCCTATAGTGCTGTTAGTGTTAGGCCAATGTGGGGGCCGTGTTTAGTTTCTATAATAATTATTATTAGGCCTACATTTATTTATCATTCATTTCTTTCCCTTTCTCTGTACTTATTCTTTCCTTGCTAAAGTATCACTCCCTCTCCTTTTCTCCATCCCCTCTTACTTTTTGTCCTCTCTCATTCCTATCATTTTCCTTATCTTTCTATTTATTTACTTCTATTTTTTTCTCTTCATTTCTTCCTCTTTCTCTCTTCCTCCAGTCCCCCTCTCATTCTCCATATCCCCTCCTCCACCTCTTCCTCCCTCATCCCCTCCCAAGACCTCTCACAGAAGAGCTGCCCCCCCCACTGTATATGCCAATCTACTTCTTAAAATAAAATTAAATGTCAATTTGTGAAACAACTTTTCTATAGGCCTACACCAGTACTTATTATATGTTACATGTATACGTAGCTAAAAACGTAGCTGGTATTGCCATTATATAGTACTAAAGACCTATGGACATGGCAGCCTTAATTCTGATGTACAATCGATTTAAATAAAGCACCTAAAGTCAGTGGGTGATAACAAACTGTACACCCACTGCTAGTATGAAAATGAAGTTACTGCATTTGTGTCTACTATAAAATGATAAATTATTATACAATATGAAAAACTTGATATGTTTCTCAATGTAACCAATGTAGATACATAAAATGCCACCTTAACCCTTACACTGAACACTGTTTGGTGTTCAGTGTTAGAAAGAAAAAGAAGAAACAAAAAAAGGAGAAAAGATGAACAAAGAAGTCATTTGGTGCCCTTGGGATTCAAACCTTAGACCCCTTGCATGCCAAGCACACAATCACTAGCAGTAGCCATAGTGTAGATTACTGATGGATTGAATTTAGCCAAATCTGTCACATGGGGAGGGGGTCAAATCTATAATATGAGGTCAAATCTGTGACATGGGGTCATCAGCTCACCTTTTGTTTCCTTTTCTTGGCATTTTCTTGTCTTTCTTTTCTATCTTTACGCTTCCCTTTTCTCTCTTTGTTCTTGGACCAAGGTACAACTTTCTGCAAATCAAAAAAAAAATATTATTTTCACATTACATAATACTGACCTACCACAACAAAGGGGCACAACTGGCATATGCATGTGCATTATGGGTAATGGACTGACTTGTTTATGTGCACAAATTTCAAAACTTTGGTTTGGGGATATGGGCTTGAAACTGTGTCTTCAGATTTTACATAAGTAGATATATCAATCACCAGAAGTGAAAACTCTATTTTGACAAAAATGTCAGGTGCACCTTTAGGTTGTGGTATGTCATCACCTATCTTGAAGCTGTTTTTTATTCTCTATTCCAAGAAAGGTCTGTACCTATCATAATCGGAGCAAAATTGCTGCCTATCTGTTGTTTTTTGTGGGTGAAAACTCATGCCGACACATTATATACATTTTTTGTTTACCGTATTTCCTCATATAAACGCCCCAGGGGTGTTGCATTTTCCAAACAGGGGACGTTTATTAGAGGTCATTTTCAGAATGATAATTTCCGTTAAAATCATTAGGTAAGCTTAAAACTCACGCTGAAATGACGAAGTATGAACTAGAAACACTGACTTCTGGTTCACTTCCAGGTTTCCAACCAGATTTTCACCGATTATCAACGCTAGTATTGACCATGTGTGCAAAGCTTACTACACAAGATAGCATGGAAATATCTGCATTTTTTAAACATCTTGGGTGAAAAAAGTGGTGGGGCGTTTATTTGAGGGGGGCGACTATTTGAGGAAATATGGTATTTTAATGTTACAATGGTCTACATTTTGCGACACTTTACAGGACTGAAGAAGGATTGATGCTAAAGTCAGCATTGAGTAGGCCTTGATGTCACAGGATAGCATATCAGTGGGCCCTGAGTGAGTTTCGCTGGCTTTTGGTACGAGGGTCTGCCATTTTTCTAACACTGCTAGTAATATTTGATGAAGTAATCAAATCATTGTAAAGCCTAGGGATTAAATAAGGGATAAAAATACCAGAACTTCTTCATTGGTCACATTGTTTTTTATATCACTCATATATATTCTACACCAGCGTTCCGAAAATAGCAGTGCACGTGCCACTTGTGGCGCGCTGTGGCTTCCCGAGTGGCGTGCGGCGCCGTTTAGATTTTTTTTTAATTTAAAAAAAATTTTAAATTAAAAAAAATAAAATCAAACCCCTTGATCAAACTTCATCCAGCAGGAATATCTCCAATATTCTACATTTCAACATTAAATCTATTTCAGTCATTTTGAATTGTGAATTGTAAATGTTAGAATAGCTGAAATTATGGCACCGACGGGAAGCATGACATGACACGATAAACTACGCCGCTGCGGGCTGCCATCTTGTTTGCCCTCAAAATATGTCCTCTACTGACGGCTAAAATAGTACTAAATGTTGCACCAAATGGCGTCATTTGCACCTCATATTTTTTTTTAATCGATAGCTTCAGAGGGGGGATACACCCCCCTGACTCCCCCCTCCAGCGGTGCTAAAACATTGAGTGGCGCTTTACAGTTTTCTTTTATTTCATGTGGCACTTCAACAAACCTATTTGAGGAAGCCTGTTCTAGACAGTTCGTTAGTTGATTACCATTCAATATGTCTACCATCAACCAACACTGATTGATAGATTTTACAACACCTATAATCAAGCAATGTGTTCTGACCAAGCCAGACATATGTGAGCCTCTTGGGCTTGCTGACTTAGTTGTGGGTAAATTAAAAACTGGAAATATGAATTATGTAAGGTGACAAACAAACAAAAAACTATTCTATGAGCGGATGGACTTGCCAAAGGGTTGGTCAGTCTGGGTTTTTTGTTTTTTTGGAAGAGGCTAAATGACCCTAATAAATCATCGAAAACTTGAAAAATCTGAAGAAAAAATTCACAACATTTCAGTCAAAATCAATCCATTTCGGCCAAAAAATGGCTGTTTTAATTTTGACAAAGCTAAAAAAATTGAGTGTTGTGTTGATGAGTAAAACATTAGCCTGTACGATGAATTTATACATGAGTGATATAAAACAAATATTAACTGTCTTGAATGTCAGAAATATAATCACTTGTAAAATGGAACAATCCATCTTTCACCATGTGATTATATTTTATTCATAACCTCATTAATAAACGCGATGCGTGCGGTCCAATCATATTTTATTATTTGCGAAAACGCGAACGCAAATCGAGGTCATTAATATCTCACAATTGACCGCAAAATGCGTAATTGTTCCAATGTCGCACACAATTGACTTCTGCGTGCGCGGTATTGTGCATCCAACAAACTGCTTGCTGCGCTGGCTGTCGTATTTGGATTGCGCGCTACCATATTTGCACAGATTGTGATACGCACTTTTGTTATTGGTCGTTCTGTTTTAGCCTGATCGATTTTTGGCAAGGGAAGATGTAAAAATCATCTATTTTATAAACTTTTGAGCAAAATTGTGTGTTATTTTGTAAGGTGAAGAGAATTAAAGTGACGGTTATGAATGAGGTTAATAACTTTGCATCGGTAATATGTCGGGCATTGTGAAAAATCTAAACTTGCTTTGGACCTCGGAATATCCCTCGGTTCCAAAGGCAAAATGTTTAGATTTTTCACAATGCCCTCCAAATAACCGATGCGCAGTTATTAACCTCTAAACCATTACTCATACACAGTTAATTTTTTATATAATGTTGCTTGTTGCAGTTTGGGGTTAGGGTTAGGGGCTTGTGACATAAAGCTTACCTTGGGTCTTCTCTTATTAAACACTTTGCCTTCTTTTGCTTTCTGTAGTTTGGCTTGTCTATGCTTTTCTCTGTTCTTATCTCTAGAAAATAAAAATGAAATTTACTATAATTATTATGACTAGCAGATCACCCGTCTTTCGCGGTTCGTAAATGCATAGAGTTTGGACTTTATTTTTTATCATTGCACGTTGTGGCCATGAAGATGAAATTGCTGAAGACATGAGGGGAGAAATCCCCTCCCGTTAAGAATAAAAGTCCCCTGTACAATTGTGCAGCGACTAAAAAAATGTGACTATAAAATAAGACAACTGTAAAATCTCCTCCCTGTATGACTAACAGTAGGCCTATTATTCTACTGCAGGACTACATTGAACGTAACAATGACCTCCTCCCACTACAAATATTACTGTATCCAAATGCTTGTTAAATTACTCGCGCATGCTCCAGCCGCTGGACCCATCACAGTCGACTCAGCGAGATCCTGCCGATGATTGCCGAATGACCAGCCGAACTTTTCATCTTTGTGTGTTCGGCACTGGGATTTTAGGAAGGTGTTTGAGGGTTCAATGATGCTTTGAATCTGACAACTTTCTACTCGCATTTAGACAAAATGGCAATCTACACAAAGATTTTTAAACCTTGAAAATCGGTGAAGAAATAAGGAAAATAATGACATTTATCAGCGCACATCTTTTTGATCATCAGAATTTTTAGGCAAGTTGACAATTATGGAACATTTTGAGGTATAAATTTCATCGCAAAATTCACAATTTTGTGGATTTTTTCGATGAATACTTTGATTTTTTTCATCATCGGAAAACTACACAGTATAACACTGTGCAAGTTTTAACGTGTTACATTTTTGAGTTTTGTGTTACATTTATGCCAAAGTTGGACCAAATTTGAGTAATATTTCGGATTTTCCGTCTCTACGTGTATAGGGTGCTTGCACGGAAGATCATAAGGCCGAAAAAAATAAAACATGTTTCTCGTCCCCTCCCGCTGCTTTTTTTTTAGGGCGCTTCAAATTAATTTTTTTTTTTTTAATTCAGTCAAAACTTTTGAAGAAAGATTGGAAGTTGAGATGTTCTCTATAGCCTTGCTAATAATGCAAGAAAGACTTCTGGATGGTTCTGTGATCACTAGAGGGGCATACCTACCAGAACAATAAAATAAAAAGGGCCTCAAGCCCCTCTTCCTCCTTTTTTAAAAATCCGGACGAGAAACATGTTTTTATTTTTACTCGGCCTATGTTAAAATCATCCTCCAGACACGCTCCAGAAGACATGCAAATGCATGGAGTACAATACCAATCACCTGTTTAACTGGTATTGATCAAAGTAATTCTTTGTACTCCATGCATTAGCATATCTTATGGAGCGTGTCTGGAGGATGATTTGATTCACGGCGGGCAGTGCAGTGCAGTGCAGCGTGAGTGAACACGGGTCACTAAATTAGCATAAAGGTCACACAAAACAGCTTCCGCGCAAGCGTGGTAACCTCACAGTGAAAAGTTTGACCTTACAAAGCTGTCAAGTATTTAGGTACAGTGGTATAGTGTGTAAGTTCGTAGTGCCTCCTCCACTGGTAGAAGTATAGAGTAAAACAAATTTGCCCTGTTGGACTACTTTTATCCTCATACTTGTAGGACAACACACTTTTACACTGTTGCGCTGCAAGTGTGCTGATCAACTACACTTGTATTTATGTGTTTACTATGGGATTAGGTTAACATGTGCAATTTAATACTGCGACTAGCAAAACATGCATCTTTGTCACTTCCAAACTGGAAGGGCAAACAAAATATAATGGCTTCAACTTACTTGAACCTAATGGCATCATAATCCACCTCTGTGATTTCAAAGTTTGGAAAACTCTTCCCTCTTAATTCTGGCATCCTTGGCATACGCAATAATGCAAAGCCATTGGCTAGCTGGCCTAGATCCAGATCTATAGAAATCAAACAATACAAGCAATAATTGAACAATAATAATATTAATCAACCTGCAAAATGAACATTGTAGTCGGCAAATAATAATTCTGTCCGGTATGCCTGTGTTTGACAGTGTCTCACGCCCAGCAATTCCAAAAAGTTGACAGCCCTGTATAAATGTTTTAATCCATGAAGCCCTGTTTTAACTGACAAAAATGCTTTTGTGCAAAAATCGACACACTTGATGTTTGACTAAGCTATATATAATAGTTACAGATGTAAATAGCTTGCTGAAATTAAGTCCAACTAATTATCATGAAGTAGGGGTTCCTTTTTAGCATTGATGCGTCAATGTTTATTGTCCTTGCTGCAGGTCTCGCCAACTCCTTTTTAATTGTATTTTCATGTTTGTTCTCGCTGAGGGTGACATACTGGTAACCTCTCCCTTCAGCAGGGTGTTGTGCCACCCCGTATTTTGTGACTTAATATATCTTGTTATTAATTTGTGCTGCTTTATTTATTATGTTTCCAGCTGAGGGTGGCGTGCTGGTAACTTCTCCCCTCAGCAGGGTGCTGTGCCACCATCATATTACTGTAATTCAAATCTTGAATGTTTGTAGCTTCTGTCTGATTTGATCTTATTTGCCATTTCATATTATGTTTTATACTGATCATGTTGAAGTTGTTTTTGCTAAGTATGGCCTGCAAGTATAATAAGGTCTTTGTTTATATTGCTTGTATGCATATGTTGTGCTACCATGGGTCTTTCACTTGATTTGGGACCCTTTGCTCATTTGTGACCATCCACCTCGAAACGCTCGTAAAGTCGGCCCCTGGTCAATTTAGTTTTCTTCCGTGTTTAGAAAATATATATCATTAGCTTTACAATGATAATATCATTTGACTTCACACGATGTCCAGAAGCGGAGGTATGGCTTGTTAAACTTTGCTCCTTCAGTAAAAGGGTACATTATTTTGGTGCTACAATATTTCTCTTTTTCTACATTGCTGGTATTAAATATCAAATGGTCATAATTGACGGTCACTTCAAATCATCCCCAACTCAACGAGGTTCAGGAATGTCCTCTCATTGTTAATTGTTGGTTAATCCACCACTTGAACAGGATTTAGCCAAAGCAAACAAAGACTAAAGCTATTTCCTATAAGTATAAGCTTATTATCCTCTTCAACAATGGGATTAAAGATTGGTGTTTTACTGGACTAAAATGAGTAACATGTAGGACAATTATTGGGTACATTATGAATACAAGCTTTATGCACATTTTGCACTGTAACTCGAAATACAATTTGCCGACTTTACGAGCGGTTTGAGATGGATGGTCACATTTTTAAGTGTTCTTCGCTCCTTGCGAGGGATGCTTGGTGTAGCCTAATTAATGAAGTTTGTATTTTAAGGTGTATTCTTATAGCATTTTTGTACACTTACTTAGTTTTTGGTTTTATGTATGTTTTATGCTCTGTAAAGCAATCAGGACTTCTGTATGATGCGCTATGTAAATCTCTTTTGATTTAACTTAACAAACTTAATATCTTCGCTTAGTTTCATAATATATATTTCATATTTAATAACGATAGATCAAGCAGTCGTAGTTCTCCCTGCCCAATTCAATGGTTTAAATTCATACTATACCCTACCCATTGACCTCTGATCTTACCTTTGACTCTGAAGAGCAAGTTGCACTCATGTTTGACATAGTACTGTACAAAAGAAACAAATGCTCTGGTGCCTTTCTCAAACTGGGCCCTACATTGAAACAACAACAATATTAATCAAGTGAATATTCCTACGTGTTGGTACGTTATACAGCAAAGTAAAGTTTAAACAGTCATTCAACACAGAATCAATTGAGAACCTCAATATTTTGACGCGTGTCAAAAAACGTCCTCATCAGGAGAACTCCACAGATGTTGTGAAGCATGAGTGCACAACATTATTGGAGTTCTCAGGTGAATCGTGAAGTAACATTTTCACAACATCTTTGGAGTTCTCCTGATGAAGATGTGTGTCACATGTCGAAATATTGAGGTAAGTTCTCAATTAATTCTATGTTGAATGACTGTTTAAACTTTACTTTGCAACAATATTATTCAAAATGATAAGAGGCTTCTTACATTACAGATTTCATAAGGGACAGCTCTCAATTTCGTATTTGAATATTTCTTAACGATAAAGAAAAACCACTTACCAAATCATGCTAAGGCAACAACAGCAACAAAAAAACAGCCATTTGGGAACCAAAATGTATTGATTTTGGCTGAACTTTTTTAGAAAATATTTGTCAGACTTTTTTTTAATTTAGCTAAAATCATGAAAAATCATCCGTTTTGAAGCCAAAATGTATTAATTTCGGTTGAACTTTTAGAAAATATGCTTGCAAAAATCTTCCGATTTTTTCCCAATTTGTCAGATTTTGGTGATACTTTAGGGTAATTTTAGCCTTCAGAAAAAAGGAAAAAAAAGGAAGAAAATTAAACGCCAGACCAATCGACCCTACTTGAAAGGTACGTCTACCCGTAGAACAGGGTGTTGTTTTTTAATTGTCTAATAATGATATAAACAAACATGACATCTTTACCTGGTTCCAATTTTAGCCTTCAGAAAAAAAAAAAAAAAAGGAAGAAAATTAAACGCCAGACCAATCGAACCCTACTTGAAAGGTCGTCTACCCGTAGAACAGGGTGGTGTTTTTTTATTGTCTAATAATGATATAAACAAACATGACATCTTTACCTGGTTCCAATTACGTGTAAGTTGGAACATTATTAATATGCCAAAATATCAGTTTTGTAAAAAAAGATTGATTGTATATTATGGCTTAACGCGGCTGTGTACTCTAGCCATTGTTTCTTTCTCAAAATTGAGTTTTTATGATATGTTTGTACCTTGTTATGTTTTTTATAAATACAAGGAATGAAAATCCAGATTTGTAAACTCCAACTGCAATATTTTAAGGATTTTATTTCACTATTCCACTCGTGTTTGAAATTGAAAAGGAAAGAAAATCTTTGTTGTACCAGCAAGGTACACGCGCGCAACAACTCATCGCGTTGCGTATCGCGCAATTTGTTAACGCACAAATACGCGGCGATACGCCGACGCTTATATCTGCCGCTGGCCAATCATCTTATGGAAACACCACGGAAGCACTGATTTCACAAAAACCTAGTGGTCAAATGGCTCCGTTTTAGCTGATAAAATGTGGGGTTTTTCAAGTTCTTTTCCCCGATTTAAATGTCAAGTTATAAATGGATTTCGCTCAAACTTCTCAAGGGGCTGTAGATTTACCCGATGTTCACGTAATATAAGTTACAAAAACGAAAACTGTCGCATTCTCCTGTGAGATTCGATGAAAGTGCAAAATGTGACCACTTTAAACTTCAACGGCCATTATTTCAATGTTCATTTTCTCGGTAAAATGACGATTTAGGTACACGATAACTCAATAAATACAGCATCTATAGGTAAACAAATATGATCATCGTAAAAAGCATGATCGACTCAAGAAACGGTTTTCTCATTTTTTTATATTTTGGTCTATTTCCGATTTTGGGCATCATTTTGGGCAAATAGGCGTTTTTGAATTTTAAAAGTTCATTTTGATGCCTTATATGGTCAATATCTCAAAAAATAAGGCCAATATCAAAAAATAAAAAACAGTTTTTGGAATGGAGCCTCAAGATTGAGCTAAAAACAAAATAAAATATTTTGGAAAGAGTGTTTTTTTTGTTATGATGTACCTAACAAAAATTAACAAAAACTCACTTTTTTGTAATTTTCTTCAAAATTGTTGTTTTTACCCCAAATCTGTATTTATATTAAGATTTATTGATGTCTTGCCTTCATAAAAATGTATACTTTTATATGTTTTTGTGAATAATTACAAAGTTATTGCACTTTTACTACATGCATGTCTGAGAGTACACAGCCACCTTAAAGTGTAATCTTACCTATCTTTTGTTGATATCTTTCGTAACCTTGGTAACACATCGACTATTTCTAATTCATCAATGTTGGGGTATTTTTCAAGTGGCACCTGCAATTAGAAACAACATAGTTACACATGCTAAAGGTTTGATGTATCGGTAATTCATTATTTTATAATTGTCCATAATTGACTTTAATTGTCACATTGGTGGTCAGTGCTAATTTTCACATTCAGAGTCTTACTGAACTTATTTGGACTAACACTGAAAGTCATACTGATATCTGAAATCAATGCTGAAAATCTAAATAATACAATCAATGAAAATAACACTAAAATAGTTCTTTGTTATTCTAATTCAGTATGCAAATGCCCATTGTCATATCACACTGAAAATGGACTGAAACCAGTGGTGTAACCAGGAGCTAGCTACAGCCCTCCCTTCCCCAGACATCATATGCGTTGTTACATGATGGTCGTGGGGCAAGTGTACCGACAGTCCAACTTTTCAAAATTGCAAAATATGTGATGTGCTTACTTATTTTGCTGTGAAAGTGGTCTGTATATTTTTCGTCAATGACACTTACCTTCTGGTTGATATTGATGAAGTCAATGTAAGTATCTTCTGAAGGTAACAAGAAAACCAGAGCATTTCCTAAATTGCCTATCCTAGCTGTCCTGCCACACCGATGAACAAAGGCACTGAGTGCAGGGGGGGAAAATGAAGGAGTCAAGTTTAAATACATGTAATGAGTATTCTTTGGGGGATATATGGGATAAATACCCCCAGTATTCGCTGCCGTAGTGCATGTTAGTAACCATTGGTTACTGGTTCAAGCCTGGGCTCGTACACCTGTTCTAAATTTTGATATGCTATAAGCTTTGTGTTGTGATCATTTCGATCAGTGGTTCATAACAAAGAAAGCGTGAGCCAGTTGACCTAGCAACGGTCATATTCTAACACACACTACGACGGCCAATAACCCTAATGTTATCATATTAGCTTTATCCAGTTTCATATGTTGCATGCAATTCACCTTTTCGGTAAATCACATAACCCTTTGCGAGTACACCTGAGAACTCGTCATACTGCGTCGCGCCGATGTGCACATCGTTTTTCGAACATCGTTACCGCGAATTACAAGTCGGCGTGACGTCAAATGACGAGTTCTCAGGTGTACTCGCAAAGGGTTATGGGATTTACCGAAAAGGTGAATTGTTTCAACTTATCACCATATAGCACTCAATGAGCCTTGTGTATATCTACTCATGTTTGACCTTTCAACCTTTGACCCTTGCTATAGTTTTAATTGGCTTACCTTGCACTACTTGGTGGATCATATTGAAGCACCCAATGCACCTCAGGTATATCTACTCCTCTCGCCATCACATCTGTACATACTAATACACCACTGTAAAAAAAACAAGATTATTTGAAGAAAACAAAAACATAGTTTAAACAAAATTTAAAACAAATGGGACAAACTTAATTGTCCTTGACCGTATGTTTTACAGGCATTTGGTATGATAAATTGTGATGTCAAAATGCAAGTTAACACTTCATTAACCCTCTTTGAACATTGTTTTCCCTCCAACTGAACACCATTGTTCATTCTTAGTCAGTGGGAGTGGTCTAGTTCGTAGACACATTTCTGATTGGACAATCGCATGATTTCGGGTGTCGTCTATCAGGCCATAGACGACCCCACATCATCATGCATCTTGATAATGCGTAACTGCGCTTGTAGAGGTGCGCTTGGCGTATGTATCGCGCAGTATGCGTGAGACTAGTGCGGAATCTGCGACGCGCTAGCAGTCGCGCAACAGAATACGTGAAATTGTAAACAAGTTTTGTTCATTTTATAATGATGGGAGTTTTTATGACGGTAACTTAGTTTTTGCTTTGAAAAATTGTTTATAGTTATTAATATAATATTTAATTGACTAAGAATGAGAATAAACGACAGGACTTTTTATTTTGCCTAACCTATGATAGACGACAGGCAGGTCCAATATTTTTATCGTAGTGGATACCGGCTGCGCCGGCATCCACTACTAGAGGATAGGCAAAATAAAAATTCCTATCGTTTATTCTCTAAAAGACATGGGACACCTCTCCAACAGCTGCCAGGTGTCATATATTTGGATTGAACACATTATATAATGAATGCAGAAATTGTCAAATGTCTATAGAGCAGCTATTGCAGATAGGGCCTTCTTACACTGACCCCTTGAAATGCAGTCTGGTGACACCCCAGGGGGTACTCGGCACAAATGACCATACAGGGATTTGCCGCAAACATAGGTAGCATTTTGGCCTTTTGTATATCAATATATCCTTGGATCCTTTTTTCAAACTTTTTTTTTGAAAATATCCTAATTTTGCCTCACTACAGCCAAAATTTTGGGGGAAAAGTTGTACAAATAAGATTGTTATAATCATGGGTTCACTTTCAAATTTCCAGTAGCACACCCCTACCCAAACCATACTTACCTACTAAGTTTCCTGAATTCATCAAATACTTTGTTACGTTTGTGTTTCATTTTTCCATGTAATGAGAGAACGGCTACGTTCTTGAGAAGTGTTTCTAACGCTTTAGAGAAATATTCTACACAAGCACAGGTGCTGAAGAATACCATGTGTTTCAAATTCTATAGAGAATAAAAAACATAACAGGATTAAAGTATTAAAGGATTAAGGTATTAAACTTTGACAGTGATTAAAGTTTGTTCGGCTTATATAAGGCGGAAATTAACATAAAATATTAAAACTTTGAGTGAACCTTTTTTTTTATGTTGAGCATATTTAGGCATTAACAGCTGAAATCTAGGAGATAACGCAGACAAAACTTCGGTCAGGAACAGGTGACCTGATGAAGGGGGTCGCCGTAGATAGCTGGTCGTGGTATTTTTACAGGACAAGCAAGTGTAGCCCATCAATCGGGCTTATTACCCTGATCGGAACTGACTGTAACAAGGTCTTTTATCATGGATCATCTGCCCTGCCATTACCAGATGAACCATGGGGAGAGCGGAGATTTTTTTTTGGTCCTGCGGGGACTTGAACCTGGGACCACTCGTACCAAAGCAGGACCATAAGCAGTGTGCCACGCTGTTCCCCTTAGCCTATACTAAAGATTTTGAATGCTTAAATTTGTACCAAGTCTGTGAATTTTGTGACTGCAATTGTAAGAAAACATAAGAAAAATATGATTTTTTCTTCACCTGATACCATAAGCTCCATTTTGATGGGGGTTTAGTGATGGATGAGACCATCCAATCGGATCATCCACTTTCACATTGATAATAAAATGTGTATTTTCTCATCATCTTCCTACCTTGTGTTTCCGGAGAAAAGCTACCAATAAATTGAACTTCTGCTGACATTCACATACCTACAGGAAAAGGAGGCAATATGAAAAATTTAAACAAGCTATTTTGTAGTAGTGTTGTCCAAGATAAGTTGTTCAGTGGTGTATAAATGGAAGGCTTATGCGCTAGAAAAACTCCTGTTTTACAGACGAACAGACTTTTAAAGTAGAGTCGGTCAGGCAAAAATGAGCTTAAAATATCACCAAAAGCTTTAAAAATCTTGCAAAATTTGATTTTTTTAAAACAAAGATAGAAAAACTTTCCACTAAAACGTGCGAAATTAAGTTAATAACATGTAGGTTCCTACTTAATGCGAAATGAAAAGGATAAGCATATAAATGTGACTGTTAAAAATAATTCTCACAATGGCACATATAATAAACTTAAGGTGGTACTACACCCCTGGCCAATTTTTGCATTTTTCTCAAAAATTATAGCGCATTAGTGACAAGTAAGATATGTATATTATATAGGGGCAAGGACTACAATTACTGCACTGGAAATTTTATTTCAGCACAGACAACAGTGGTGGAGTTACAGTCAAAAATGAGGGAAACCAATATTTGATCAATAAATCAATAACTACTTGTCTTGAGTCACTGAATTTCCAGTGTGGTAACTGGATTCCTTGCCCCTATAATATACATAACTTTTGTTACCAGTGTGTTATTAGTTTTTGAGAAAAATGCAAAAATAGTCACAAATTTATCAAGGGGTGTAATACCAACTTAAAGGAAGTCTCCAGCAATCAGGGTTCGCAGGTTTTTGCCGCAAGTGGAAAAAACGGCAGTTTTAACTGTGGTTTTAACCGCTTGGCAAAAACAGTTTTCATCACAATATATGAACATAAAATCCGGGGGTACTCAGTACAAATGACCATACGGGACGTGCATAAACATGGGTAGCATTTTCAGCCTTCTGGTATATCAATGACCCCTTTTCAAAGCCTATTTTGGTATATGAATGGGTCCTTTTTCAAAATTTTCTCAATTTTTTGGAAAACAGCCCAATTTTCCCTTAATCTAGCCAAAATTCTCCCAAAATTTTGGGAAAATTTGTAAAAACTAAGACAATTTTGGGTAAATTCGGCCGAAAATTTTGACTTTTGGTATATCAATGGGTCCAAATTTCTTGAAAAATTGGTATATTTATGGGTCTACTTCCAAAATCTCAGCGGCACATCCCTACCAAAACCAAACTTGAGTACCCCGGGCATAAAATATCAGTACTTACTGTATAATAATTTGTGAGTGTGGATGGAGTTCTTTGGACAATCTGAAAAAGAACAAACAGTAGAATTGATATCTTTATTTTTAATTTGTTTAGATTCATTATAAAAAGTTGGTTATGCCTGAGCAGTTTATATATATATGGTCCACAACTTATAAGTTCCCCCTAATACTTTTTAGAATAAGTCAAAAAATATTTTCGAAATGTAAAAATGTAAACAAATATCTATAATAGCCCTATTTGTTTTACACATGTGGACCAATTTATAGTGTCACACGTCATTGCGTTCAGTCACAATGGTTAATTGTGTAAGAAAAGAGGGTGTTTTATAAGTTGCACCTGAGTCCATAGCAGTCAGGTTTTCGTTAACAAACACATGAAAAGACCTGGCCTACTGTATTGTTTGAAAGCTGACTCCTATGGACTCAGATGCAACTTTTAACACTGTTTAAAATGGTCTCTTTTTTTACATAATGAACCACTGTGACTGAACGCAATGACATGTGACGCTATAAATTGGTCCATATGTGTAAAACAAATAAGGCTACCCATACCTTTTTACATGTTTGCATTTCGTCAAATATTTTTCGATTTATTTTAAGAAGTATCATTTATTGATCATCATCAAGCTGACTAAGCTTTCTCCAACTGCTGCAATCTTGGGCTAGCAAAGCAAATGTTTTTGGCTGAAACATCCCTTCAATATCTCCCAGGAGGTGCTGAACATATTGCAAGTACAGTGTGCACGGTCATCCTGGTTTCCTCTTCCCATGTTGTGGAATATTAAGGGCTTATTCTTTCACAGGCTTGTTGTATAAGACAAGTATATGGCCAAGAAATCTGAGTTGGGTTGTCTTGACTCTGTCAACCAGTGGAATGTTGTTGTTCAGATTGTAGATTGCTTTTTTCAAATAGCACCAATTCTCACAAAATTGCTAAAATTTGGACAATTTGGAATTCTTGTTTACAAGTGTGGTATCAAACTGCATTTAACACAATTATCCATTATTATTGCTTTTAATCAATTAGGTCAAGAATTAGAGACTAATCCAAGTGGAATCCATACACTCCTTACGGAAGATGTCAAACCTTAATCTCCCAAGCAGGGAGTGCCGCAGATTTCAAATGGAATCACCTCTACTAGAAACTCCATTTGAAATCCCCACTCCCTATGTGGAAGATTAAGGTCATGTCTTCCATAGGGGAGTATGGATTTCAACTGGAATAGCCCATTATGACAACTCAATTGAATCTTAATAGAGAATGCCATTTAAAGTTTCTCTCATGTTTGTTACAATTTTTGAGAAATCATTTTGCCACCCAGTCAAATCTACACTAACCCTAACTCTACAAGACCATACAAAACCATACAGCACGAAGTGACTGCAAGACCATGCATCCCACATGATCAGATTACATAATCCTGCCACACTACACATATACACAAAATTGTTGGCTGGGCAAAGGTCACACGCATGGTTTTGCTACTTGGCACAAGGGTTGGTGGGTTAAATCCTGGGCAAGGGAAAAAATTCTCTTCATCTTCTTTCTTCCTTCTTTCGTTCCACTTAGGCAAAAAGCAGAGAGGGAGTTGGGGCTAATAGAACTTGCAGATTTTGAATGTTTTCATTAACTTTTGTATGTTTGGATTGCTGGAATATATGAACAACCCAGCCTCCAAAAGGTGACTTACATCATCAGCTTCCAATGCAAATTCTATCCGGATATCAGAATTCCTCCTGTTTCCAGCTAATAAATGCTCCACTTGAACTTCACCAGTTTATGTCCCTGAAAATAAACCTATTACATAATAGGACCCTCCCTCTACATTTACACTGATAATACTTACAGAAGATTTTGTGTGTTTTTCTTTCACTGTAATCCTCATTGGATTCCTAAGACCTGCTCGTATCAATGCTTCAACTTCATCAGTTTGCGTGGCTGAAAATAAACCTGTTCTCCTCTGTTTGGGTAAATAGCCGAGGATGGTGTTGATACTGAAATAAACAATAGCAACAGTACAGGTTTGTTAAGCATATGGTTGTTTCATAGACTTATTCCACCAGCCGTCTACACTGCGCATATAATGCGTTATGCTTCGTAGTGACGACTGATTATCTTATAGTTCAAATTGTGGCGGACCCATGCTTGCTACTTTGGTTAATGCGCCATAGCGCGACTGACTAGCGACACCCGTGTACCGCGCCGTGTGTACTGCGCCGTTGTGACAAAATCACGCTCTGAAGTTCTAAAAACAACAAATTCGGTCTTGGACACAACTGCGCATTCTCAGTGAAAGTTTGCAACCTGCTTAATATTCATGTGCAACCAGAATCTGGTTGCAAAAGTCCACCACTTTTTTTCCATGTAGTTTTCTCAGTCGTCAATCCAGAAGATTGACGAATGAGGGCAACAGTCTAGGTTGTTTCAGTGAATGTGGCCATTTCAAGGCTAAATGTCCCATAAATTGCAACTCTGTCATCATCATAAATGCCATTTGTCTGAGTGCAACATAGCACCATCTATCATGTGGTGCAGTGTGGTGGTTGTAAAAATCCTTTTTTTTTTTTTTTTGGAGGGTATTTGACATGCTCAGTGTGATATTATTTAAGTTTTCTAAGAGGGCAAAGGCAAAAAAAAATAAAACCTTCAAGTATAAAAGAAAATCATGCGATAACCAAGGCAAGATTACACAGATTTGCACCCATGACAATAAAGGGGGATGCAACCGTATTGATTTAACCACAAGATGGCGGAAGGCTGATGACCTCTACAGTAATAAAACCTATATTTTAAATGAGTTCTCTTCCATCTTTACCTTGCTTCAAATCCCATGTCTAATAACCTATCCGCTTCATCCAGGACCAACATCTCTAAGGACCTCACCATGGCGGCTAAGTTTACTCCTGGTTCTTTCTTCTGGAAAACACCCTCTAGTCTTCCAGGTGTAGCTACAATGATATTGGCCCTGTGTAGAAAATAAAAAGATGATAAAATCATGTATTTGCTGATGCCTGTTGGTGATGATGTTGATAATGTTGAAGACAACAACATCATCATTCATGTTGACAATGTTGGATGATGATGATGAGGAGGAGCAGGAGGAGGAGCAGAAGGAACAAGAGGAAGATGATGAGGAGGTGATAGCAATGGCACCATGTCAATGATGATGATGACGATGATTATGAAGATGACCATGTCAATGACGATGATGATGATTGACCATGTCAATGATAATGATGATGATGATGATGACCATGTCAATGATAATGATGAATATGACAATGACGAGAACAATGAATCCTGTTGGTGATGATGATGATGATATGATCCTGAGGAGGAGGAGAAGCAGCAGCAGCAGCAGGAAGATGATGATGAGGTGGTGGTGCATGGTGGCAATGGCACCATGTCAATGATGATGATGATGATGATGATGATGATGATGGTGATGATGACAAAAGAATTTTGTGTAAAGTACTTTTATTTGTTTACAAATGCCCGAATCATATGGCTCCTAATTACATCTCCTCTTGTATCACTCTCAATCAACCTGGTAGAGCTGGACTGCGCTCAGCATCTGACACCACACGACTGACAGAACACAATACATCTAAACTGCTGAAGTCTGCTAAGCGCGGGCCTTCTACTATAATGCTCCCAGAATGTGGAATAGTTATTTACCTATCAATATCCGTGAATCTACATCACTTGCTGTTTTTAAGAAGGCTCTTAAGACACATTTGTATAATTCATTCTAATTGTTCTGTTGCTCTGTATATATTTTGCTTGTGTATATATTTTGGCCTTTTGCCACCTTCAATATTGTTTGTAGCGCTACGCTCTTAATGTAGCAGCGCTTTATAAATGCTCAATATGTATGTATAAATGCTCAATATGTATGGCGATAATGATAATGATGTGGAGGAGGAGGAGCAAGAAGAGAAGAAACAGGAGCATGAGGGGCAGTAGGAGGAAGATGGTGAGGAGGGGTGGCGATCGCCACCATGCTAATGACGATGATGTAATGATGATGATGATGATGATGATGATGATGATGATGATGATGATGATGATGATGATGGCGATGGCGATGATGATAATGATGGCGTTGGCGATGATGGCGACGATGATTATAAAGATGACCATGTCATTGATAATGATGAAGATGACAACAACAATAACAATGATGATCATGATGGCATGATATTGCTGATGACATAGAGAACAAAGAGCAACAATGATTTTATAAATTTGTCTCTTACCCATTTCCCTGCAACCTTTTAACATCAGCAATAGGATTCACTCCTCCAATCAGAAGCAACTGTTGAAACTGTGGCAAATCCTCCAGGAAGCTAGCAATGACCTCATTTATCTGTGCAGCTAACTCTCTGGTAGGAGTCACAATAATTGCACCAACCTGAAAAATAAAAACAGAGAGACTCCAATCAGAAGCAGCTGCTGAAACTTTGTCAATTCCCCCCCAGGAAGCTTGCAGTGACCTCATCTATCTGTGGTTTCAGTTTGCAAAGGGGGACTGACCGAGTTTAGAAAAGCAAACTTTAATTATTGTACCAACCTACATCCATTTTACCCCTTAATTAATATAAGAGTTAACCAAAGAACAACCGTGCAGTTTTACCCCCTTGTCAGGCATAGGACTACGCATTTATGAAAAAGTCTGGAAAGCGCGTAAAATTGGACAAAAACACCTGACAATAAATAAAACTGCGGAAATTTTGACATCAAAAAAGACTGGTTCCAGAGTTTTGACTGGAAATTCTCATGCCTGCCTTGTATACCTTGCCCAGCATACCCCTGCATCCAATAACCAAACAATATTCTGTATTGTATAATACTTGTCATTTGGTGTGGGGTTACAAGCCAATCATGATTGGCATCAGGGGCATAGCAAGCAGGTGGACAGGGTGGACAAGTCCAGGGGCCCTGAGCAAAATTGAAAATTAAGTAAGGGCTAATAAAGGAGATGGTAAAAGGACCGCACTGCTCCTTGTCAATGCTACGCCCCTGATTGGCATACATACCCTGCTTGGCACTCTAATATTTATAATGTTATGCGGTCCAACCTCCAATATCAGGACTTATTTTATATGGAGCTCTGTGTTATCTGGACATGTGATCTTCACAGGAAAACATGCTTTTGTTTAAATGGTTTGACATCTTTAAAGGCTGTTCCCCTGATTATTACCCAATATTGAGTAAACTTTTGCTGTCCTCATTTTAGCATTTCAGACATGTATTCAATGCAGAATTAAACATAATTCACTTATTCCGATTTTCACTTATTGTTGCTTCATACCTCTTTTTTCTTGAGTGGTGTTTCCCTCCTCAGTAGTGTTTCTAGTATTGGGATGACAAACGCCAATGTCTTGCCACTTCCAGTAACCTGTGAGAAGGAATTAAGTACATGTACAGTTTTACACAAGGCACAAATATTTAAACACGATGTGCACATCTGTGTTTCCGCTCGCATAACATGATTTAACAATTTATAAGGTTCTATGTTTAGGTTCCCCAATATCTGGCATGTGTATACGCGGAGCAAGGATTTTATGGTACATCGAAAGGGGGCAAAGATTTTTTTGGCATGGCCAAAGGGGGGGCAAGCCATTTTGGCAGACCATTTAGAGTATTCGCCATCCCTGGGGGTACACATACACTGTACATGTAATTATTGCACAGCTCTTAAATGTACAAACATACATTTATTTATCTTCACTTTGAATTTTGATGTCATATTTGGGGGTTTATCAGATTAATAAAGATACAGTTACAATGTATGCATGAGACACCACTATATCTAGAAGCAATAATTATTACTGTACTCAGACAACCCATGGTGATCAATCCTTATTCAAAGGCACAGCTGCACAACATGTGTGATTATTCTGTAACTTCAAAATAAGGAAAAACAAGGACATTTTATGTAATTTATCTGCATTTTTTAAAAGTATAAGAAATGTTTATAATTATATACTTAGTATATGATTTTGTGTTTGTTTTTTAGTGGATCAAGTACCACATTTAATACAAAAAACTAAAAATGTATTTTTTACTGAAACTTGCACTATTCAAGTACTTTCCCACCCCCATCCTCGAAACGTGGAGCACCGGTGGGGCATGTCAGCTGAGATTTAGCCAACTGATGCGTTTTGTAACATTTTGTAATTTCCCAACCCTGCAACTCGGGGGGTATACTTACTGCTTCTGCTGCTACATCTTTGTTGCTCATAAAAAGAGGAATTGTTGCAGCCTGGAATAACATAATACAATGGCAAATTGAACAGAGTTAATATTTCCATATGACTGATACATACATGCAAGAAATAAAGGGTGATTAATGCAGTATCTTTTACACCCAAATAATCTGTGCAGCAAAAATGGGTGAGGCGTTGATCGAGACGATGGATAGAGGAGAAGGCTATCCTCAATTCAGTCCACTGATAACCGGCGATGATAGATAGCCTGCCAGCTATTTCAAATTGTGTCAGAATCATATCAGCCAGGCATTCTTTCTAGCATGTGATGTAAAGTAAACAAAGCCGAAAAGGATGGATGTAGCCCTAGAATAGTTGTTGGCTGTTGCTCAATTGACACATCAGCAAAGTTAGCCTGAGGTACTCACACTTCTGTCACTTGTCAGGGGGGCAAGACTTTTCATTGGAGGCAGCTTCTCCTCTTTAGCCCCCCTGGCTACGCCACTTGCTGTTGGATATAACTTCAATTCGTTTACGAAGGTAATTACATTTTTCGAAATATAAAGAAAATAATCACGCTGTTTGTTCCTTCATATCGTTACCGTCCAAAAAATGGCAAAGGAATGAAATATATTAATATTATGTGTCAAATTTAGGCGATGCTTACAAACATGACCCTAAAACCAAGCTACCCCTAGTTACGCAATAAAAGCCCGGAGTAATAGGTGGTAATTGTTTAAAGTGTAAATTGGTGGCATGAATTGAACAAGTGGCATTTCTACGCAATTCTAAATACGATAGGCCTACTATTAGTAGGAAAACAGATGGCTGAAAAAAAGAAAGAAATAAAGATAACAAGAAATATAGAGAAAACCCCGTCCATATCCCTTCAACAGTGAATATTGTAGTGAAAACTCCTGCGAAAGTAGACAGGGAATATTCATGATTCTATTGTCCACATTCATGAATAATTCAAGCAGTAAATCATTTAAGAACAAAAACCTCGCACCAACCGCACCGCATACGGCTGAAGGAGAATTTTAGTAAACACGCCACCATGTGTTTATCCGCGAATAGGTAAGGTATCCCACAACTCATTTCATCGATCACCGCTGTCTGTACTTAGCTGCCGGACCGGAGAAATGTGTGCTGCACAAATGATCACAAATTACACATTTGTAATGATTGTTCACCACAAAATATGTTATAAAAACATAGGTAAGCAATGTATGAATATATGGATAGGTCAAAAACTTCCAAAAATTATTGACAATATCAATATTTGGCAACATTAAATAATGACTACAATTGAAATTTCACAGTATCGTGTGTGACCTGCTACAACTTGAGAACAGAGTCCTCAAACATGTCAAACGTTCGAAATTTGTAGTTACTACAACTGTGACTATACATGTCACTTCGAGCATACCTTGGCTCCTGCACTGGGACACACTTTTAATCCCAAGAAAGTCAACAAATAAACCCCATTCATCCATTTGACTGAATAGGACTGAATACACAGTCCATTCATAGATTTGTCACCTACCAGACAATAGAGATAAATCAATGAAGGACAAACTGATCACAGTACTAGGCACGTCCACACGGAGGACTTTTTGCTTAAGCAATGCAGTTATCAAGCAAAAGCCTCGGGAAATCTGCCGTATGAACGCTCTGGAGGATTTTAATGTCTAAAGTCTGCCCCAAAATGTATCCCCAAATTTATCCCCAAGAAATTTCATGATTTCCCAAGTGATCCTCGGGTTCCACTGCCATGTGACACACCGACACCGCCTGGCTAATAATTATTTGGTGGAGCAGAGACACTAAAATGAATACACGGGATCGATACACGTGAATTGCTATGCACGATTTTGATATCAGGCGAAAATCTTCCGATACTGGGTTAGAAATTGATGAATATCTCCATAAATGAATTTTTCTCAAGAAACCAGATGTGGTCTCATACACTTGAAAATACGTGTTGAACAGATATGATAGTCGCTAGAATGCGCTTTGAAAATTGGCCGTGCGCTTTGAACTCAAAATCTGACCATTTTATATTGCGTTGGTCCTGTATCCAGACTACAGCGTGCAGCGTGTAGTACAGCTGCACTCACTGTAGGTAGTATAAAAGTCGATGACCATTGACCTCAATGGGGCATACAAGCTTATTCACGCACGACCAAGATCAATTACCCAGCTATTGTGAGTAGCCTTAGTTATGTCCCTCGACTAATTATCAGTTTTAAAGAGCTTTAAAGGTTTGAACCAAATGGCTAATCGTGGCTGTGGATTTAACCTACCATGGCGATTCCTGCCATGAAGATATAGGGTTGATGACACTGTGTGTGACCGATACATTTTCCGATTCTTGGGTGCTGAGCATAACCTACATGACCCTGTATTAATATATTTAATACGGCTCAATTAGTTGGGTTACAGCAAGTATTTAAAATCTATGCTTACAGTAAGCTACTAGTCCTTCAAGGAGGACCACGCTCCATTTAGTACGATAGTCCACGCCGTCAGGCGTGGGTCCTTCTAGATTAGACATATCCTGACCTGGAAAGTCGAGGGAAATGTCAAACTGATTAACCACGCCTACTGACAGCTACTAATGGTATTCAGCCAATCCGATTGACTAAATATCATCAATAGCTGTCAGTAGGTGTGGCTTGCCTACCTGCTACCAGAACACTAGCTTCCAGCTTGGAATTGACACCAGTATTGCGTAACAAAATTGATTATTAACCCTCTTCAGTTGCATGTGTTAATCCTGTTATAATACTCGGTTTTCTTCTTACCTTCAGTTCACTGACCTGTAGGTTGCACACAATCAATTCCTTTTGTCATCACTACATTTAATATTGTCCTGCATGGTTAACCTCGATTCCTTACTATTTTTGTATAAAGGTTGTGCTTGAAATTATTGATTGCAGTGCAGTCCATTCAATCAAATGTTGTCATAAACCTATTTGATCGTAGTGCATTTGTTATGTGTGTGAGACGAACTGTCTCGGTAGATTGCAATCATGCTTTTGTTGAATGGATTTGAGTATACCGCCATATTTACGGTATGATCGTCATATCATAACCTCTATTAATTGGGATAGTTGGCCTATTCGTTTAACATGTTTAAGAAAAATATAGAATTGGAGGACACGCGCTTCATAAAAACTTTGGGTTTCACTCATTTATTTACTTTAATTCCTTTTCTTGAAAAAAAAAAGAAGTTCAGCAAGTTCTTTCTTTCTTTCCTTCTTTCTTTCTTTCCTTCTCTCTTTCTTTCTTTCATTATTTAATACGGGCCTATAATTACATTTATTTCATGTATCATCATTTATGTTTTATTATTAATGTGTGTTCATTAATTATTCATTTATTTATTTTATTTTCGTTGATTGATTTATATATTGCCATTGATCAGGCTTATATATAGCTTATATCGAGAAATTATGATCTCTTTCATTTTTGCTTGCTTAGAGAGCTTGTTTAGAGATTTTTAGATCAAAGACTAATCATATCAGAACCAGAGTATTAATGATTATTGATGCTTAATCAGTCACTAATGAATGAATATCATGCATATGAATTATAAACGAATGCAATTTGTAATTGAATTATAGAATGAATGATTGGTAGATTGGTTGATTGAGAGACTGGTTATGAAGTTAAGAGCGGTCAATAACTATTTGGCTGACTGATTGAGATTGCCAGATCTAACACTATGGACCACAATGGCCTCATCATAATGACATAGTTCAATAACCTCAATTAAATACTCAATAGTGCAAATTTGTACATCAAGTTTCAGAGTATGAGTTTTGTATCCAAATTTTCAAAGGTCATTCAATGACTATACAAATGTATTGGGGTTAAAGAATTGTGCCCTTATTAATTATAGATGAGCATGTTGTGGATCCTAGTGTAAGACCATGAAGAGACAATTGAGAGACTGATTATAAATTGAGTGGTTGCTTGACTCGATTACTTGATTGATTGATATTTTAACACCAAGATACGGTACATTAATTGCGAGACTACAATGTAATTTGTTAATAATTGATCGATTGATCGAAAGCAGAATGATTATTGATTGATACTTGATGAGTAGTTCAATGATTGACTGACTATTAATTCATCGATATATCAATCTAATAAGTTATTGTGATTCTATTATATTATATTATTATATTGATTGATTGGATGACCATATCAATTAATTGATTAATCAATCAATTCAATAATGATTCTGATTGTTTTCTTGATTGTTTGTTGAATACTTATTGGGACGGATCGTTGGTTGAATGAACCAACGATTGAGTGATAATCAAAGAATCCTTGAACTTGAAGAACAGTTTGCATCCATTTTTCGAAAATCGGAGCAACTTTTAATTTTTCACCCTAAGCGTGCAAATTGACCTTGGACCTGTCAAACCTCAAAACTCAATATATCCTACGTGCGCAAATAATGTTACACTTTTGTGATCCTTAGACCCAGACAAATAATTTGACATGTTTTTAGTGAATTTGGAGCATTTTTGCCCCCCTATATGACATGAGCATGTAGGGTGCTTGAGGGTCTTTTTTGAGGGCCACGGAGTTCCAATATATAGCTTGGTAGACAAAAGTTTTGAATTCAGCATACCCGAATTAAACAAAACAATTTGGTTGCCAGCTTTTACGCGAACTTGCCGCTTCATGCTTAAATAAGCACATTTCCAAAATAGAGCCAGACAACACTGATTTTACAAAATAAATCAATATGATATCACGATTTAGGCCTACAGTGGTCGAAACCCAGCTACTTCAAAAGTGTGAAGTGTTTTGATCCATGCAATCTCATAATCAATCGATTGAGATGACTAGCGTACTCGTCCCAGTTACATAACAGATGCAGTTAAATAATGGGCGGGGTTACCAACCATATTTGGAGTTATTACGTTGTCATTAACTGGGTTGGTTCAGGTCACTGCTTATGGTAATTCGAGTGCGCTGCTGGGGGTAGAGCACCAATCTATAAGGACCAACGCCTGACGGCGCTGATTATAGTGCTAAATATTGCGTTGGTCCTGTATGGACTATAAGCTACCGGTTGCAATTCCAGATATTGCAAAACAGGCTGTAATTCAGTCATGTGGACACATACTCAGGGATTGACTTGGGGATCATAATTCTCGAGCACACCAATCCTCAAGAATTGTATGATTGTCTGAATATGACTAGTATTTGGCTAGTATAATTTCACACACCACTGGTTAAAGTGGCCACTGGCTATTGTCATGAAACTTCCAACTGAAGTAGCCTATTGTTATCAGCATCACAATGGGTTTGAATGCATCATGAATTTTCATTATTTTAGGTGTCAGAAATAAATAACATTTTTGGGCCCATCCATGTGACTTGTTTATGCAGGTCCTAAGGTAGGGTCGTAGTCACATGTACTAAAATGCAGTAAACCTTTGACGAGCGCGTATTGTAAGGATACATCGCGTATTTACTGCGTTGCATTCACTTGTCTCTGATTGGCTGCTAAGGCGATATGTTGTTGCTGAGTGGAAATTTATGAATGAACTGTGCGCCGTACGCGTTGTTAGCGCCGAATTTGCAACATCACAGTAGTCGCGCTCGTCAAAGGTTTGCTGCATTTGACTTAGACTGCGGAACTCAGTCCTCAATGATAGTCAGTCATTTATCTTTTGGTCGTTATATGACTATCATTTGAGGACTGAGTTGTTATAATATATCTTCCGAGGTGCAATTTCAGACAATAGCTGGGGATTAGTGGGGCAGAGCCAGAGGTTATCTATTGAATCCTTTCATGACCACTGAAGCATAGTCAAGTCTGCCAAGGACACTCGGTACAAATTGAAAGACCATCACAAAAGAATGCATGCATGTCAGGTCATCGACACCAATTTGGTGTTTGTTATGACACAAATTTGGTGTCTGTTATGCACCTCGAAATATGTACCTTAAAGTCTGTATCTACATTTGACTATAGTCTTAATTTAGATACAGTAACTCGTGACGTCCACTACTTAATACTACCATGCCATGCTAAAATTGTTACTTTATAAAGCTTAAATGTCCCTTAAGATGACTCGAAACACTTTGTTTTACACCGAAACGTCAACCTATTAAAACGGTACGTTACCTGTACAGGTGTCATGTTAGTGAAGCCTAGTTTATCCAAGGTTTTGAGTGTACTTTCACTCAAAGGAGTTCGTAGAGACTTCCATTCCCCCTCCATGTTGAATCAATGTTGTTATTTGCGTAGTCTGTTCGGAAGTCTAAAGTCAATTGTGCATGGACCGGATTATTTGTATCAGACTGCAAAATAGACTAATAAAAGCCCACGTGCTGGCGCTAGCAACATTGCGCAATCACGAATTTTGACCGTGAGGCAAGGAGATTAAAGGGGCATTTCGTGATCCACAGCCTCATCCCCCACTTTTCTCAAAAAAAGTTGAGATATTTATATCACTGGAAACCTCTGGCTACATAATGTTTATGTACAAAATATTTCTTTCAGATTAATTCGTTTAGCAAAGATATCGTGAAATTTGAATTTCGTTCTGGTGCACCAGAACGAAATTACAACGTATTGTCAGTGTAATACACATAATCATGCATAACTCGCAAACGCAAGTATCGGAATCAACTGAAATTTTGGGAATATGCTTTTTTCGTGGATATGTACTGAAAAATGTCATAAGAGGATGCTAGGATCACGAAATACTCCTTTAGGCCTAATATAATAAACATTTTTTGGTAGTCGATGGCATGGTAGTGGCCGGCCTCAATTTGATGTAGATTGTAGGCCTATCACTTTTTGGGCATTTTCTATTATTGGTTGTTGTTGTAAATGGCGAACCGTTCAAAAACATGTGTAAGTCACTTTTAAAGGACCAAATGTGAGGGGAGACATTGATATTTTCGTCATCATATGATTTCAGGCCCATGTGACTCAAGGGGCCCCCTTCGGGGGGGGAGTCTATTTTCACCGCAAATTGCACGTTTGTCAAAGCTGTTAAAATCAGCATCCCCCCCCCCCAAAAAAAAACACACTAAAATCTCCTTTCACCCTCATCAAATCTACCACCAAGAAAGACAAATATGCCCTAGGCCTACTACCCACTAGCCTACTAATGACTTTCTTCCAGAATGGAATCTCCTGATAGGCCTACCAGCACCAAAAAAGTGCCCGCCTGACTACCTTAAAGACATTGAACATCAGCTACCCCCGGGGGCACTTCAATATGAAATGGATATAGGTGTAGGGCTGGCACTTTCGCAGTAAGGGGCATTCGGTGAGAGCAAACTGAATGTAATCATTGGGTGAGAGCATGATTTTGGCATTCGGTGAGAGCAAAATGTAAAAAATATGGGGTCATTGGGTGAGAACATGACATTTGGAACCTTTGGGTGAGAGCCGAAACAGCGTCAAAAAACCTCGAAAATCAAATTTTTAGTTCAAAAAGGCTTAAAATTTCTTTGTTTTTTCAAAAATAGGTAACAAAATCAGTGATAAATGAAAGTTGCTGTTCAAATTAAAAAATAAGGGTCTTTGGGTGACAGATCAAATGGAAAATAAGGGGTCTTCGGGTGACAGAACATGTGTTCGTAAAAAAATACTATGGGGTCTTTGGGTGAGAGCAACGCTGAAAAAGGGGGTCCTACATACGCGTCACCTCCAAAGTGGGAGTGCCCCCCCGGAGCTACCCTTTAGGGTGGTCCCGTGGTTGATGCAATAATTATGTCGCCTACACGGGGGTGGTGAATTATTATAGGGGGAAAATATCATCGTTTTGGCATAAGGGAGTGTTCAGAAATACTCATGTCGAAAAAATTGTTAACCCCCCTCTTCGCGAACCCAAACCTTTTTGACCCCCCCCCCCTCCGATTAATGGACCTAAAACTTTTTGACCGGCCCCCCCTCATATAGGTTCAAAACTATTTTGCCCCCCGCATAATGTACCATTCTACTGCATCAAATGGCAGAGGAAACATATTAATGACTACATTGATATAAAATATGTGGTATTGTGAAAATGTTTTTAAGTAGCATAAGTATGTTTATGCAACCCAGTATTAATAAACCATATATTTATGATTGGAATCAGTGGCGACGGAAGCATTATAATTTAGGAGGGTCGGGGATGAGTATATTTTGTTCTGGTTTTACTGACAGTGGCATAGATTTTTTTTTTTTTGACATGGGGGGGGGGTTGGAAAAAGTATAATGAATCGAGTATACCCTACCGTTTGATGACAGAATAACATTTTTGCCATTTGGAAGCTAAACGCTTGAAATTTAATGCAAAAGTGGATTAAATATGTGTGAAGAGCGCAAAATTTTGTACTTTGGGGGTTAAAATGGCCAAATATGAGCTTGGTCGACCGGTCAGAAACACACATACAGGCGTCAACCCCCGGGGCGTTAACATTGGGGGATGATTGTATGGGCCATCCCCCGGGATCTACACCTATATATGTTTACTGGGACTTTTTGTTGTGGCGAAGCGCGCAAAAACAAGACTTTTTTAGCCCAAAATACAGGGGCGTGGCCAGTTTTCTTGGTCGGGGGTGAATACAATTTCGGGGGCACAGACGAAAAAAGAAATTGCAGTTGCAAATACATATACCGGTTTTGTTTTTTAGAGAGACTGTACATGTATTTGAGATTCCAAAAAAGGCTTTATTGGGACAAAACGCGTGCAAAAATTGTGTATTTCGCCCATGATGGGATGAAAATGCCTTTATTGTGACAATGTATTGTATTTACAATTTTGGCCCATGATCGGGTTGAATTTATGGGCTCCTTGCGTTTGCCCTCCAGATTTTCTCTTTCATTTTTTGTCAGGGGACCTTCCGCCTCCTGTCTACACTATACTGCATGCCGAACTTTAAATTGATGGGCCCGTTCGCATAATCGCGAAGCGCAAAATTTAGCAATTTTTTGCAAGTGCTTTTCGATGTAGTCTGTGTTACAGACCGTGTACCTATATTATCCATAGGGAGAGAAACTACTGGGAACCACACACTCTCGGAAACCATAAAAAAACCCATACAAGTCGTCAAACCGTATTGTGTTTGCCCGTGTGTTTGTTGGTAAGAATTCTACTGAGAATTAATGTTTTTAAGAAGTATAGTATTTACAATTGTGAAAGACACTGAGAATCAATGTTTTGAGATATAGTCCGTTGTTTTAATATTAGGCCCAGTCATGTAGGCCTATAAACCTATATGTTTTCAAATCTAGAATTTAAATTTTACAGAACTCATATATCATTTAATTAATTAAGCCTATGGATAAACCTTCTCATGTACAACAGGTTGCTAATGATCGTAAGAAATAAGAACAAAGAAAAAATAAAAAATAAACGAAAACTGATGTTTTCAGACTACAGTTAGATTTATATAAATTTCAGTTCTACAAATTACTCAGCCTGAAATTACTTGTCTGTTTTTAATATTGCTTTCATTTCTTTTTACACTCGAACATGTCAGGAACGGTCCCCTTGTCATTTAAAATATCGATTTCCGTCAAAATTGAATAACATTGTAGACCAGTAGGCCTATTTATTTAATACCAATGACCCGGGCCAATCCGCCAATGACACACGTTCATGGTTTCTGAGCCCGTCATTTTAGCAAATCGGAATAAAAAGCATGTCACAAATCCTGCAAGTTGTCATTTCCGTTAGATATATTGCTCATGGAGAAAGTCAAACGATATATAAGATTAGATTGCGCGGGATTTTCGGCTGGGAGTCATGGGAATTATATTCCCCAAAATCTCGGCCCACAACAAAACTTGACGGGAAAATAGATCAATTATAGTATACCAACATTCGGGGTAAATTATATAGATCTATATTTCGGACCTATTTCAAGTTTGTTGTTAAATTAATGACAAAAAATTACGAAATGACTAAATAAAGTGCTGTTTTTTACCCTAAATCTTCGCCGAAATGTGATGCAAAGGGATCACTGAACACAATGCGTAGTAACCCGTTAAAAACTACTATGGTCCCTTTTTGATGGGAAATTTACAAAAGGTCGACGAGTAGCCCTTTTTTTGAACAACGAATTAGGTCCCCTTCTCAGCTCCCGCACCAAACCCCATCTGAATAATAAATAAATGTAGCTATACAGTATTACGGCCCTGCCTTTGACATCCCCTTTTGAGCATTTCTAAGGCCCTATAGTTGGTCTCTTGGTTGGTTGCAGAGGGTAACCTCAAAGCCCTTCATTTTCAATAATTTTATAGGCCTTATAATGAAATATGATGCATATATTAAATAAACATGTTATTAAAGGCCCATTCAGTGATTTACTCATCCGGACGATCGTAAAAATCATCAAAATTCAGATTTGTCATAGATGTGCTAACATAGCCTGCGAGTAGTTCAGCCGAAAGCCGTGTATGACAAAATAAGACATTATACACGAATCTGTAATTTAGATACTGACAGTATCTAAATTAGCTACATGCAGCAGCACCCCCCAAATGTGAAAAAGTCCCAAAATATGACAATTTGCGACTTGCGAGCGTAGGGAGCAAAAAAATCTGGGAAATTTTTTAGCAAGAGTCCACTTTTTCAAAATCAGGACCCCCCCCAAAAAAATCCTGCGTACGGGCCTGGCTACATGTATTTGAATGGGACTTCAACTTCGTCTGTAGGCCTACTGCATGCTGTTTTCTTCGTGTTGTGCCAAATTTGTCATTTCAAAAATACCAAATGACAATTTGAATGACTTTTACTTCACTTTTAAGCAATTTATAAACAATTTTAATTTTTTTTACACTTGTGCTGGGACCACTGAATTGGTCTTTAAAGGTCTGTCAATTTAAGGCCAATTCCTATGCTGGTATGCTAATACCGGTATTCTATCATGCATCGAATACTGGTCATTTGTTTCATCTCAACAAATGATCCGATTGCAAAATCAAATCAAATAAAATGAAATCAAAAACTTATTTTCGTAGATACAAAAAAATTAATTATTTATATTGATGACGGCGGATATTGCTATTTTGTCAAAAAGTTATGCCCACAGACTCTTTGACCATTCATGTGGAACCAGTGGTGAAGCATATTAGGGCGGAGGGGGGGGGGGCTCCGATACATATTTAGGAAAACTGCAAACAACAAACAAATGGCTTGTGCCGTGCCACCCCCCCCATATCAGGCTCGATTCCCCCTCCCTCATGGCTCACTCTACGGCACTGCTTTCTTGAACATAGTCCTCAAAATTGAAATTTCGGGGCGCTCCGCGCGCATTTTGAGCAAAATAAATGAGTTTTGTATATTTTGTACTGTAAAATTGGGCGCTCCCATACCGCAAAATCACCCCATTTTTGACATTGCCAACACCGAATGACCCCCTTTTTTCTGAAAATTTCTACATTTTTTATTAACCATGGATTATTCAATGTTTTTGGTTAAATAGTCGTCTGCGTTAAGTAATTTTTGATGTTCTTTATGATTTAAAAAACATTTTAAGAACCCATACATAATTAACCAGTTATGATTTTTTTTTTCAATGGAATTTGAAAATTGCCTAGTATTATCTCCAATTTTCATTTATTCAAGATTTTACATCAATAATAATGTACGGTGACAAATTGTTTGATTTTTATTATTATTGCCAACGAATACGTTGGTTGACTCTTGCGAATGTTATGGGATTGGAGAGAATTTAAAAAAAATGTTAAAAATCAGATTTAAATTTTAATTAAAAAAATCGGATCTGAATTTTTGATTTTTTTTATAAATAAAAAATATATATTGATGTAGGGCCTCATGCAGCATGTTTAAAAAGTTGGAACTCGTCTCGGCACAGAACTGAAGTCGGACGTTGATCAGAAGACGAGATCGAGAGCTATCGAGGAGAAAATTCAAATGGGAAGCATTTAGGCCCCAACTTTCGATACTTGACAATCAGGTGCAAATCAACAATTTTAAAAAGGAATTTTAAGCCAACGTCATTTATAAATCCTGGGAAAAAGGAAAGGTCGAAATTCAGAACGAAATCCAAGTGCAATTTTCATCATCATGGCAAAGTTTCTAGCGTTTAGGGGCTGTGCAAAATAATTATGAGCCCCCAATTTTCCAAATGGCTCGCCAAAAATCGCTTGCCCCCCCCTCTCGGACATGCCAAATTTTTGGGATCCCAATTTCCAAACCTTAAATGGTCTATATACCATGTATACAAGTTGCATTTTTTGCATATTTAAGCGTTTCCGTACGTTTTTTCTAAGCCTTTTTAGAGCGTTTTATTTGAAAGGCGCCCCAAGAACGTCTGCCAAAAATTGGTTGCCCCCCTTTCGGCTCGCCAAAATTTTCTTGCGCCCCCAATTTTACCCCCTCCCCCAATGGCTCTTAATTATTGCACAGCCCCTTCACGATTGCCAGCTGCAAGTAAATGCATGCACACGACACAAACTGATTTTCCTGATTCAATCTGACTGAAGTTTGAGCCAAATCCCCCCCAAAACAATGACTCTGCATGACAAAACTCCACCGGATCTAAGGGTAGTCACAGAGGCAGTAGTCACAGATAATCTCAATTAATTTTACAAATATTTCTCAAATATTTACAGAAAATCCACACGCCGAACACCGCATGGCTATAGGCCTACTAGCAGCGGCCATTTTAGTTTTTATTCATCATTATGTTCTGAAAATCACTGGTAGCGATCCAAATCATATACCGTATAGCAATTCTTGTTTACTGTTTACTACTGTTTTGTTTACTTCTAAATTAACATGTGAATGAAAAGTTTGTTGGAATATTCAGTTTAACTTACGGGGGTGATACAGATATGGGTATTTTGTCTTTTGCTAATACTTGATAAAATTTGATAAAAAATGTTAATTATTACGTTTCTACACTGATTTTGAAATCTGGATTTATAGTTAGCCTTAAAGAAATTCGAAAAGATGAATGAGATTTTTGTGAAAAAATGTAAGTTAACAGAATCAACATTTGGACAATCCCCCTCTCCCCCCACTGTACCAGTGTTAGGTCCAAATGGGGAATAAGATTTTCAAGTCAATCAGAACAATGACTCTCTTTTGCTAAACTTTTTTTGTGAATGGGTATTTTGTTTACCATGTTTACTATGATGTGATTGGACCATCTCCGACCATGTGACTTCATTATACTTCTTCATTAATATTTATTAACCATATCCATCATGGCTGAAAAGGCATGCAGTGCAGTTAGTCATGATTTTCTTCTCAAACTTAAAAATGTATTAATTTGTTTCTATTTTTATCCTCAATAATAATGTTTCAATCTGTTTTATCAATCGCAATTTTTAAGACTTCCTTTGTACAGGAATGTCATATTTTTGGCGATATTTGTGAGGAAAATGGCAAAATTTTAAGCAGAAAAGCATCCGACTATTTTAAAAACCCTGGGGTTTGATGACCCTTGAGGAGGGTAGGTTAAGATATGAGTGCAACCCGGGCAAAACAGATTCTTGAATTCGAAAAATAAACTGTAATTGTAACAGAAATAATTGTATTAGTATAATTGTTCACTTTCGTCTATTAAAGTGTGAAGATATTTTCGTGGTTTTATTTTCGCCAGCCGTTCATCATAAACCTATTAATCCTAAATCAAGTACCATCGGTCTATTATCATTACCCTGGATCATTACCTTTAGTTTTTATAATTATGTAGGCCTAATTGATAATTGATTCAGTATATAATTATTTATTCTTTATTATAATGAACTTAAACGTGTGAATATTAAATAATGTTCTAAATATAGTGGATAAACAGAGAACTATCATGGTCAGGGTGTTATATTTCCTGGGGCACATGCTTCAATGTGTTCCAATATCTGTGTTTACTAGTATACTGAACCCTGGACACTCATGTTCTGTCTGGTGTGGCTTGAGGCCAAGAGGGGAGATTAACTCATGTCGAGTTATCTGGAATTAAAAGTCAGTTAATCGATCTGTTAATTGACGACTGTCATCAGGAATGTCTAGTAACTGTGTCAATTAATTATTAGGGGAGGGATTAAATACTGAAGTAACAGTGACTAGTGAGAGACTCAGAACCTTGCAAAAGACAAAGACTGACTCGCCGCCAGCCGCTTCGCGGCTGGCGGCTCGTACGCCGCTTCGCGGCTCGAATTCGCCGCTTCGCGGCTCATCGCGGCTTCGCCGCTCACCCCCCACTTGATCGCGAGTCCGACACTATCTCGAGTCAGTCTTTGACAAAGACTATTTTCGATGTGGCGCTTTTCGATGTGCTAAGTTGCACATCATGGCAATTATTGCTTTATTTTTTCTTCAAGTAGGATTTTTAGGGGATGTCCCCCATGGAAAAAAAATAGGAAGGTGGATGTGTACCCCAGCCTATATATCAGTGATAATAAATGAATAATCTGTACTACATGAAACATTATTGTAAAAAATTGTCAACACTAAAGAAGAGCAAAGATATTGCAGCTTTTAGTGATTTAATTGATCATGCCGGAGAAAACCAGGCAGTGGCAGGAACATCAAGGTTGTCCGAATTTGCCCATATTTGGTGTAGTACGGGTGTTTGATGAAACATTCTCACTGAAACTTTTCCAGGATTCTGACCCCCCTTGTTAAGGGTTTATAGCCCTTATTTGTTTTGGTACAATCTACCCCCTTAAAAATTGATTAATTTTTCCTGAATTTAAGCCAATTTTGTATTCTCATTTTTTCACAAGTGGTTGAAGTTATTTAAGTAAATTAAGTATTTGTAGGAAACATCTACCCCGGGCATTACAGGGAGCAATTGACATTCAACCAACCCCTATCATTTGGCTCTAGGGGGTGTCTAAACATACCCCCCTCAAAATGTCTTAAAAAATTAAATTTTTAGTTGAAGAATTCAAATACAAATATAAAAATATACATCGAAATTTTGAATTTTTGTTGGTGTCATTAGAGTGACCCAACATGTGGCTGTGGGAAACAAATTAGAATATCTTGGGGCGGTGTTGCTTTTTTTAGAAAATACAGTGTTTCTATATGGTATTTTTAGCAAATTATTACAAACTGAAAATATTGTAATATTAATGAAATATGTGATTATTTCAACTACATACTTTATTTAGAGCTGGTTATTAAGTTGAGCAAGGTTTTGAACTTTAATATCATGGATAACAAAAGCAAAATGTTACTAAAATTTAAGTGTTTCTAGATTTTATTCGATCTAAAATGAGAAAAACCTAAAATACGTGGTCAAAAACTCAAACAAAAGTAAGAAATAAACAATTATTTGGTAAGCAGCACTCCCTTAGGATTTAAATCATGATCATACAACATTACTTAGCATCAACATATAAATATGAGTTATTATAGACCTAGCAATTCAGTTTTTTATTAGTGCATAATCATGATGACACTTTGCATGTTTTATTGTTCTTTTCGACGCGTAATTGTAATACATGTAGCTGAGGACAGGCAAGTGTAATATTCTAGCTTACACATAAGAAGTTGTATGGAACTGAAAGTGCAATGTTTACATTGCTTTGAGGAATCACTACATTAAGATCCATGTATTGTTTTTTTCACGCTGCTTTTGGAAATATTGATAACGATCGGAGCCTTCTCAAATTGTCACAACGTAGACCATGCCCTTATTTGCTTTGTTTTTAACGATTGGTAATATACAATATGATTGTAATACAAAAATTATTACCTTATTATACCTCATTCATTCTAGTGAACATTGTAGTTAACAAATAATAATTCAAGCAACCCCTATCATTTGGCCTTCCTCAGAACTTCTTTAAAATTTTCATTTTTATTAAATGAATTCACAAGCATTCTATATATAGAATATACATCCAAATTTTGGGTTTTTTTAACATCTTCCACCGATTGAACCAACCTTAGGCTGTAGGCCTAGACTGTGGGAAACAAATCAGATTATCTTTGGATGGTGCATGGTGTTGCTTGGTTTAATAGAAAATTCAGTGTTTCTATATGGTATTTTAGCAAGATCACAAAACTGAAAATCTCCGTTAAGGAAGCACATGTCTTTTAAGGTATTTCTTCATTATAAAGTTGACTAAAGTTACCAAGCTGATAATAAATGGAAAAATAAACATTACTAAACCTTTAAAATATAGATCTTTCTATATCTCATTTGATTAAACAATCATAAAGCTGAAAGATATCGTATGTCTTTTCATGCATTATGCCATGTTGCACGTATACTAAAATCGAATGAACATGATGTATGCCAGAATCTTATCTATGCAAGAATAGTATCATAAGAATAAATATTCTTATGTAGATCTTGAGGTTCATTTGCTTCAGCAACAAGTGTCAACATTATTTTCGAGTTGACTTGACATCTAAAGATCTTGTTAGGAGCTGAAAGTGCAAATTTACATTCCTCTAAGCCATCTACAAATTGTCCCAACGTAGATTGGTTGCGTTCTTATTTGCTTTGTTTCAAAATATCACAATCAGCCTATAAATAATATAATGTAAGAAAAGAAAATGTTACCTCATACTGGTGTTTGAAATACAATTATCGTGGCATTGTTGAAAATGTCTATTAACAAGTTACAAAGTAACCACTAAAGAAAAAAAAACAAAGCAGGATACTCGCAATAGTACTTTTGGGTATCTCAAATGGAAATCTGTTACTTTTTGTTGGACATTGCAAAAAAGACAAGATTCTTGTCTTTTACTCTCAATCGTCCATTGATATTTCTGATCCTGATAATCATGATAATATAGAACAACTCATCCCAACTTACCCAATATTTTATTGAAAAGTAAACAATTTTATACCGCAAATATTTCAAGCACAATCTAAGTATTCCAGCCAGAATAGATACTTTGATTAAATCATATACATCAAACATGTTTTACTTCTCAAGTATTTGTGATGTCTTGCTGTAATTATTATTTCCAGTTCAAAGATGCATGCAAAAGCATTCAAAGGTCACTTTATGACTGTACAAGTTATCTAGGTTATTTTATTCTCAGGAACAAATAACATAACATGTCTGATATCATGATGTTCCATGAAGTTTGCTTTTTAATAAACAAAATATGGATTGGTACCAATCGTTTTAATACAACCTGTATATCTCGCATGTAAATGTAGGCCTATGAAATACATTCCAGACAGATGTCCAAGAAATACATTTCTAAAATTTGACCTTTGCATGACCTTTGACCTGACCCGTGCAAAATGTTCCCCTGGTCATGAGATTTTGTTGTCACTGAGTTTGAGCCCCATACCCCTTACAGATGTCCAGAAAAAGAAATAATAAGATTTGACCCCAGATAACCTTTGACCTGACCCCTGCAAAGTGTTCCAAAATATTCCCCTATAAGTCGTTAAGTTTGTTGTCACAAAGTTTGATTCCCGTACCCCTTACAGATGTACAGAAAATGAATTTCTAAAATTTGACCTCTGCATGACCTTTGACATGACCCCTGTAAAATGTTCCCCTGGTCATGAGATTTGTTGTCACCGAGTTTGAGCCACATACCCCTTACGGATGTCGAGGTAATGCAATTGTAACATTTTACCCCCTTAATGACATTTGACCTCAATTCTTTGTTCAACTTTTAGACATTACCTAAAGCTGATGCAGGTATGCACGTGACGTCGTTGTGTTATGAAATTTGTGGAAGAAGCATATTTAGAAAAGAACAAGCATTTTTTGAAAATCACATTTTGGCCATAATGACCTTTGGATGACCTTTGACCCCGAGTTGGTCATGTATCATTTGTGCCCACAATCACTTGGTCCTTGTGACCAAATATGGTTACATTGGCCTAAAGCATAGGCCCTATGGCTACGATGGCTCATTACATGTTTGAAAGAAGAAAGAAAGAAGAACTGTCCAAAAACTTGGAAATTTGCGATTGTAATTGAACAAAATCCTGGTTTGATTTAGTGAATATTTCAGTATTTATAAGGCAGTTGCAGTTCAAGCAGTATAGCATGAAATTGAAGATCATAAAAGACCATATCTGCCCCAGCTACTAGCTAGGCCTACTGGAACTACATCCCATGGCTAAGATTCTTGGGCACTTGCAGTATAGTGTTTCTAGAATAATTATTTGTGAATGTAAACTATGATCCAATTTATTTGAAATGATTAACTTACTCCTTTATAAACTCTTGTGATCTATGTTAGTTATCAGCTATTATCACAGTAGCCAACTAATATCCTAGTTTCCTACTCACAACGTTGAGGGCTTTTAGGCATACTTTTTATTAAGGGGGTACTACACCCCTCGATAAATTTGTGTCTATTTTTGCATTTTTCTCAAAAATTAATAACACTATGGTAACAAACGTTATGTATATTATAGGGGCAAGGAATCCAATTACTACACTGTAATTTCAGTGACCCAAGACAAGCAGTTCGTTATTTATGATAAGAAATAAGGTACACATAGGATGTACCTCATTTCCTATCATATATACTGAACCGCTTGTCTTGAATCACTGAAATTTCAATGTAGTAATCAGATTCCTTGCCCCAATAATATACAAAACTTTTGTTACCAGTGTGTTATTATTTTTAAGAAAAATGCAAAAATAATCACAAATTTAGCACAGGGGTGTAGTACCCCCTTAATATATAAAAACAATATAATGATATAATTAAAAAACACATACACAATATGCCTACATTATATTTAATGGACCTACATTTATATGCAATTTTGTTCATCATGGTTTATCACAAGGTAGTCTTGTATTCAGTATTTCTGTTTTGTATTTTACTCAGATAGCTAAATATGAATTGTTTTGTATTTAGAAACACTTCTGCAGACTTGACATGTTTCTGTTAAGAAAAATCTAAAACAATGTCACCATATGAAAACATTTTAAGCATTTTAAGACTAAAAATATAGAATTGTCACATTCAGTTTCCTCCAATTTTTAGACTTACAATATCATTTTCAAGAAATTTATTAGGCGAAAATACTGTCTAGAAACACCAATTTTATGCAAATACGTTACACCGCCCGAATCTACCATTTATTGTTTGGAGTAGACCAATATAGCCTCAAAATGTTGACATTAAAAAAATCAATATTTAAGATGTATATTTTCATAAAAGGGCTTTAAAAATTACCCTTTTTTTACATTTTTTAAAAATGCTAAAGAGGGTTAACATTGATGACCCCCTCCTGAAAACCCAAGACCCCAATCATTGCAATTTTAAGTTCTATATTACAAATAAACTAGGGTCTTGACAAATATTTCAAAATAAAATCCAATCGAGAAGTTGCCAATCGAGAAGTTGCTGATAGATAAATAACTTCATAAACTTTGCCATTTTTCAACTGTTTTCACAGCAATTTTCCGGTGTCAAAAGCCCCACATTAGGGGGTACCCATATCTCCCTACCCAGGGGGGTCAGTTGGGTCTAGTCTGGCATGTGAAAATATGTCACCCAGTACATCAATCTTACAAAGTATGAACCGATTTGGCCAACCTTCATGTTCCCAGATTTTGTCATATTGCCTGCATCTCTCTGTCATGGACAATTAAAGAGCTGACCAGAAAGAACTGACAGTGACACAAACTTCAAAATTAAGTTATAGACGACAAATTTAACCCCTCCCTGTTCATACACCCAAAACATTTTTACCCCCCCCCCCCTATTCAGAACTCGATGAATTTTATGACCCCCTACATATTTTCTAGCCCCCACCAGAGTATTTCTGAACACTCCATTTCCTGCTGGCGCTACACTCGTATTATTATGACTAAGACGATGTAAGGTTTAAAATTTAATCTTATAGAGTGTGTAAAGTTTAAAGGGTGGGGGCAGAGAAGATGTAAGGATGCGTAAGGACAGAGAAGATGTAATAAAGAGGAGGTTGATCAAGCTATCCTCAAACAAAATATGTGTGAGACCGTTACACTCAAAGTAAATGATGAATCACCCTATTTAGCTGCTTAACAATAGAATACCACAATAGGGTTTGAACCCGGGATGGGTGTGATACACAAGTTGCAGCTAACTGCTTTTAGGGATAGGTCAGTGTGTGCATGTCATCATGCTATACACAGCATGCATGCAGACCCTGTCATCTTGTCAGATTTCAGATAAAATATGACTGAAGTTCTATGGCAAATTATAATTTTTGCTACTTGTTGCCACTTTCAGACTCTATTATTTAAGATAAAGAATGTTATCAATTATCAGAATATCTTTATTAGGTTGGCAGGAAATGACAGGAAAATATATAAAATAATAAAATAGAAATGATCAACAATCATCACCTCTCTAAAAAATCCTAAAAATTTCTTCTTTAGAAATTTATATATTTACAAAAAACGGTGGATTGGGGCGAAGCCCCCGGACAACTAAGGGTTTTAGCTATTCTAGGGGTCAGGAAGCCCGGATTTGACAATGATTTCTGAAGCCAAATTCCATTTGTACAGACTTGAAATATTCTTTATCCATTGTCACTCACTTGCAATAATCAAGATCAAACCAACATTTATTCAATTTATAAGTAGTGTGCATGTTTTATGTTTTGACTCATTTGCACACATATAGAATTAGGCCTACATCTTTGCAGAACTGTGTCATCATATCGTGAGTATAATTCAATCATTAAAAGGCAAATGCTAAAAATTGTTTAGGCCTACTGGGTAAAGGTTAATAGCAACTTTTTTAAACTATTGCGATTTGGTAGTTCACAGCATCTAGCGAATGGTAGTGATCTTTGGCAAAAATTGCATTGATCATTATTTTCATAGCGAGCGTGATAAAATTCCACAGTGGCGTAGATTTGTTTTTGACATTGGGGTTGGAAAAATATTCTTGAAATAGCACCTTTTGGCGACATTATAAGTTTATTGCGTGTGAAGCGCACAGACATTTTTGGCATATTGAAGTTAAACTGGTGATGATGCAGCTGCAGTGGAATAAATTCGCGCAAAGCGCGAAAAAATTGACACTTTTTAGGCTAAAATGGCCAAATATGAGATTGATTTGGTCAGAAACTCACATAGGCCTACAGTTGTCATCATGGGGGCTTGTATGGACCATCCCCTTTTAAAATATTGGGGGATTTATCCCCATCCCCTGGGATCTACGCCTATGAGTTGAAACATCAAAAGGGAAAGAAATTGGTTTGAGTATTGAACTGAGTAATGTGGCTGTAAGTATTATGTAATGTAATCCCTGCATTACAAGGAGCACCCCAGCCCAGAGGTTTCCGAATAATGGTCTAGCCGTGCTAGTTTTGATAGCTGATGGTGGTCCAAAGGGCCAAAGACCTGGAGGGGGGCACTCACTAAAATGAGTGAATGTGAAGCGATGTGCTTGCAGTGCGGCCACAACCCACATTAACCCCCATTTTTCAACCCCTCTCGCTCAATGACCACTTTTTTATTTTTTATTTTACTGAATTACTGAACTCCTCACTCAATGACCCCTATTTTTTCTTTTTCTGTCACAAAAAGACCTCCTTTTGTAAAGAATTTTTGACAAATTTCTGGTAGTCTTTCACCGTTGTTTCTAAAAAAAATCCCATTTTGATGACTTTTGAAAACAATTATCAAAATTTGTCAACTTTTATATTTTGACCCAAATTTTGTCCCAGTCTCACTGAAAGAACCCCCTTTTGAGGCCTCCTTACTGAATGACCCCTTAGTTATATGGCGTCGAAGCTTTCACCAAAAGACCCCTATAGCATGTATAGTTTCAAAGTGGTGTCCTATGTCCGCACATCCCCGTCACTTCTAAAGTCGAGTGCCTGTAGGCCTATCAGCCCCTATTTCTACAGGCCTTATAGGCCCTATCACTATTCAGACAAACAGCGGGCACACTGTGTAGGCCCTTATATTACCCATCAATCAATGATCCCCCTCCTTTCTTCTCTTTTCCTTTCTTTCTCCTATGTCTGCCTATATACCAAATGCACATATCGGCCCTAGCCTCATTCCGCAGCCGCAATGAAATACCAATATTCCATTGACAGCCAGCCCAATATTTTGTTGTTAAAATTTAAAAATTTTACTGTATCGCATCTAGAGTATTGACCTTTTGCTGTGTATACGGTCTAGAGAGGCGATTCAAAAGGCCATTTGTAGGTGATGCCGCGACGGTGTACTAGTGGCCGGCCTCTAATAGCTTAGTGTTAGGGCCTATTATTAAAGGGGGTTCCTATATAATACCTCAAGCCCTAGGGCCTATATCTTAAGAGGAGGGTCAACGGAATTATATCCTTGAGATAATCCCGTAGGTAATCCTGTCGCATCTATTCATAGTCCTTTATTCTCAAGTAGTTAGACATCCACTTGAAATATCCTATGATGATATAATTCCGTTGACCCTCCTCTTTATTAAGCGCGCTTCAGACTCCATATTGTACGTACAATATTGTATGTACAATACTTTTCGTGACGTCAAAAAGTATTACACGTGCAATAAATAGTATGTACCGGGAAAATATATATTGTGCTACAATCATTGGTTGCTTAATTGATACGTAGTTGCCAAATTTCTAAGAGTGGTAAATTTAGTGAGTGTTCGTGCACGGAATGATGAACATCTTTTCATGTCTTTTTGTATTCAACTGTAGGGCCCTACTTAATATTAAAAGGCCTATTAAGGGGGTACTACACCCATTGATTTTTTTTTTTTTTTTTTTTTCTTTTTGTGAAGAAATTACAAAAACAATTGGACAAAGTGGTATGCAAAATGAAGGGCAAATCTTCTCGTTTTATTGGTGGCATCGGTATCAACGTAGCTTACATGCTTTTAAAAGTAGAAGCCAAAAGGTGGTACATCACTGATGATTTAAATTCACTTCATTTTGGAAAGCTTAATATCAACGGATTTCGTTAAAATTTTAGATATGTGTTGCTAACACGTTAGGGAAATAAAGTTGATATGTAAAATGGGAATAAGTGGTTCCTGATTTCTTTTATGACTTCATGAACTTGGTGCTCCACAACTATCAAAAAAGGAACTGGTTAAAATGCTTCTATTTTCAATGTTGAGCTATATTTTGTATTTTTAACTTGCGACATTATTTCACTGAAACTTAATTAAGCCATAGGTAAATGGTTACAACAACCATACTACAGCAATGTTGAAAAAAATTGTATTTCTTGTCACCTATACCACCATATTGGGTAGTTTTCCGTAAGCTTACAAACATGTAACTTTTGTGATTTTGGTAACTATTTTATATTTATTTGTGAAATCCATCTCAACTAGGCATTCTAAATTGTACTCACCATTTACATCCCAAGGTATATTAGTATATCCACCTTGCACTTCTCGATATATATCCAGTTAAAGACAGAATATCAAAATTATTCCTCATTATGATACATTTTGTATCACAGACTCTCACATGTGTATTCAAAATTGATGCTTAAATTTGACCTGAACCAATTGACCTATAACCTGACATACGGTGACCTAATAGCCTTTTCTTCTCCTAACAACACATCAATAACAACATCAATATCAAATTGACTAATGACTATGCATCTATTGTGTAAGTGTTTATTTAATTTATTCAGTGTTATATATTTTGCAAGCACCACTAGATTTTCTATAGAGAGTATAACAAAGGATTTAATGTATTCTATTCATGTACCCTACTTGAACATGTTGAAAAGAATAAATTATGGTTTGTTATGAAACACGCATCTGAGTTACCAGGATACGGTAAACAAAAAATATATAGGGCTAAAATGACTTACTTTACAATGGTTTAAAAGCACCTTTTTTATTTATTTATTTTTTTATTTTTTTATTTCACATGATCCGTGCATATATCGCCTCGCTATAAATGAAAAAATATTTTTTTAGACCAATCAAACCAATATATGGGTGTAGTACGCCCTTAATACTAACGATATTAATAATATTAAAATTGTAATAATAATATAAATGGCACATTCAGTTCTTATTTATTTATTTATTTATAGATTTATTTATTTAGGCCTATTTGTTTATTTATTTATTTGTTTATTTATTTATTGATTGATTGATTGATTGATTACTGATTGATTAATTGATTTAGCGATTCATTTATACTGACATTTAGTCATATATTGATTTAGTCAGTTTCTTAAGTATTATTTGTAGGCCTATGTATTTATTCTGGTTTTGATTTGATTGATACTGATATTTTCATTGTTTTTTAAAGTTTTGGCATGTAACATTATACATTATAACACGTTGTGTTATGAATTTGCAACAGCTTTTTACATGTTGATATCGTTGAGGCATGTTATGATGGTGTATGTTATAGACCTACTTATGATCATCCCAATACATCCATAAACGTGTTAATGTGAAACGAGATTACTTGAAATATATATTTCAGAGTTGAAAGAGTTTCAAATATACGAACATAATTCAGAAATATGTCTCTCTGATTGGTTGATGGTCAAGAGGATTACGGCATCCTCAAAGCCTCTTGCTGTAATGCTCTAATCGATATCTATTATAGGACCGATCTTCTGAAATCCATACAACCGTGTCAAATGAAATAGTCTCGAATCATAATTTGTGCACGATACAACGTTGATACGTCAGATTTCGGAATTTTCTTAAAAATAGGCATAAATCACATTTGAACAGGTTGAATGCTGGCAAAAGTAGATAAAATAACTATGGGTCGAATTTACATTAATCAGTGTCCTGGGGCCAGGATAACATTTAGGACTCCTTCGAATTCTAAAACAATACTTCGCCAAATGTCCTTGCTTTCATTTTCTCATTTAATTTGTTTTAATTTTAATTAATTTCTTTATCCACTGGCTCTCTGGTAAATCCGGTATTGCCAAATATTTCTTGTCCATTACCCGTGTTAATCTATTTATTTATTAAAATGAACCATCTATTAAATTCCTATAATACAATGTATAGGCCTAGTGTATTTGATAACAAATTTGTTTTTATTTTTGATTGGAATTTGGGTTCCACTTCCATTACACGATTTCATAATAAGATATGTTTGGGCATGGCGGAATTAGTATATGATTAAAAATAGACATACTCTTAGGCCCCTTTTTTTAATGTTTGTAGGCCTACATTATTGATATCAATATTTATGTACAAAATGCAAAAGAATGTATATATATTTGATTGTTTTGTAAACATTAAATTTGATGTTTACTCATAATTATGTCTGGAAAGTCAGGGAAAAACTAAGGAGTATCGCTATTTAGTTTCCTGGGAAAGTGGATCAGATGAGCAGTGAGTAAAAACATTTGCCCTAAATCTTTATTTGATTTTTATTGTTTTATGAATTTATTAGGCTACTGGTAAAGTGCAGAAAGAACCTCCAAACGCACTCTAGGATTTTTCATCAGCAGCAGTAGAAATTTCTCTTGCATAGATTTTCTGGTGACCTCGCTTGGATTTAGCAAACAATGAACCGTCAGGGTTATAGCGCGTTATTTAATCTGATTCAACTCGTCGTGGCACGTATATTTATTGCACGTGTAATACTTTTTGACGTCACGAAAAGTATTGTACATACAATATTGTACGTACAATACGGAGTCTGAAGCTAGCCTTACATCTTCTCTGGTAAGGAAGAGGAGGGCAGCTGTTAACGGAATTATATACTTGAGATAATCCCGTAGGTAATCCGATTGCACCTATTCATAGTCTTTAATATTCTCAAGTAGTTGGACATCCATTTGTAGTAGCCTTTGATGTGATGTGTGACCACAAAATGACCACAAATGTTCCTGGAAAAATTAAGTTGATATGCTTTTCTATGGGGTTGACGCATAATTTTCATGTCAAAAATTTGTGAGGTCTGTAAAGGGGGGGGGGCGAAAACGTTTGCGATGAATTTTTTTTTGCATCAGGCCCCCCTTACAAGTGTTTGTGAACGGTCCCTTATCTAAATCAATACTGGTAGGCCTGCGGTATAGGCCTATAGTATTATTGAAAAATAACACTATAGGCCTAGATGTTTTGCAAAAGGGCTACAAATCATATTTTGAAAACTTGCTTGATTTATTGTTGTGAATGAGTTATGTACGTTTTATATACAAAAGTGTTTGCCGAAGCCCTCACAACATAAGCCTATAAATTAGAACTAGAACAGCTTAGAGCCACAGTATGCCTACCGTCAGAGGCTACAAAATATAGGGGAAGGTGGGGCATAACGGACCCCCGGGGCAAAACGGAACCACATGGAAAAATAGGCCTTGGCAATACTGCCGTCTACGCAAATTATATTGAGGAACACAAGTATGGCTACGAGGATTTACAACAAAAATTTTATCTGAAACAATCCACTGACATTGATTCGAGCAAGATCGAGTCAAAAAATTACTACCCGTCTGGTGTAAGATATGTAGATGTTTAATGTGCTGAAATTTTACTTCATTAATATCGGATTCCCAAATAATTGTGTATATTGTAAACACGAAGGTACTAGCTTTGAGCTGTATGTACTGTATGGCCTATATGTAACGATGTATTATGCATGCAACCTATTTCTAAAACATCGGGTATGGGGCAAAACGGAACCCTAGGTGTGGGGCATAACGGAACAGGGTTCCGTTTTGCCCCGGGCGTTTTGTCCCACAGATGGGTTCCGTTTTGCCCCAATTGGACATAACACGTCTTCACTCATAGACTACCCTGTAGTCCACTTTCCCATTGTGCATACTCTGGATATTGATTTAAGCTTAAAACTGTACAATTGATAGATTTTCACATCTGATCAGTCACCCTACTCCCTCTGTTTGTTAGCTTCCCAAGTGGACTACTGACATTGCCTTGCGGTTAAGATTTTTAACACGGGACTCTATGGAGAGTTAGGCCAATTTCTAAAATTGGCCATGATGTAATGCATCTTTAAATGGATCTGCCTTGTGATTGGTCGCCCATACCTCGCTATGGTTTAAATCGTCTGGGCCCGCGCCATTACCATTAACTACACCGTAAACAACTGTCTGTGGTATTTGCGGCGCTTTTGTGTTGACGCGAAAGTTAATCTCTCATCAAACATCTAGCGCGTACTTGTGGTTAATGGACTGATAAACAAGTATGCTTGACAGTGTGTTTTAGAGAGCAAAGTCCAGGGGTAAAGTTCTGCTTACAATTCAAAGTTCATAGTCGAAATTTCGGGGTTCGCTATCAATAAACTGGTAGATTCCAAAATCAGAATTGTTCAGTATCATGATGCAGTCATGTCTACAGTAGAATTCATCTCGACCTTTGCAGGACTTAACACCATTAAAAGCTATTAAACCAAGATAACACTCATTGAAACAGCTCAACTGATTAAATCGGATCTTCTCTGGTTGTGCACAAGTGTCTGTTTTCATGTGCGATATCGCAATAAAGCTGGTATTATAGCTTCCTGCTTTTTGTAAACCAGCATTCTTGAAAATGAGCAACATAATGATTGTTGACTTAACACGGTTTGGAAATAATTTCTTCATATTTTTTGGTGTTATCTGTCGTTTACATATCCTTCCTAAAACACAAAAGTGCGACCCTCTCCAAACACCTAAATTACCTAAAAATTTAGGACATGTTACAAAACTATATTGTCTAGAATTTTAGAAGAGTACTTTTAATATTGGCCGGTTATTTTTCACACAGCGACGTTAACTAGGCAATGTACTATTACCTATAACATTAACTAAAACACCAAAGTACGAATATTTCCAAAAATCTAAATTAGCTAAAAATTTAGGACATGTTAAAAGCTATATTTTCTAGAACTTTAGAAGAGTACTTTTAATATTGGCCGGTTATTTTTCACACAGCGACGTTAACTACTAAAAACGTAGGGCTATTTGTAGAGGTCACGCGTCAATGTGAAAGAGCACTGTGTATTGTGTATAGGAAAACGGACAGTAACTGCAGTATGTTAAAGTGAGCCGTTATAATTATGCAAGATAATGTTGCATTCAATTACTTTTATTGTCACTAATCGTCTGATATTTTTAACTCTTTATGACTATTTTACTATTGAATACTTTAATTTTAATAAACATCAGTATAATTTTGAGTTCATCATGACTAATAATAACATATTTTTAATAAAATTCGTCTACTTCACTCAAGGAAATGTAGGCGTTATCTAGGGGCCTACTCGAGCATGGTAAACACTTCGCTGAAACATAGACATATAACTAGACCTACAGATAGAATTAATGATTAAAAGTTAACCACTTACTCCACAGATATGGTAGGCCTACTTAACATTTCTTTCTAATCAAATATTGGTCATACATATATTATAGGCCTACTGGGCCTATAAGAAGTTAACCACTCACTCCACAGAGATGGTAGGCCATTAATATTGTAACTGAATATAGGCCTACATATAACTAGGCCTACCGATGGAACAACTGATATAAGTTTGCACCCAGGGTGCCGTTTTGCCCCATAGGGGGGTTCCGTTTTGCCCCGATAGTGGGGCAAAACGGATTTTTTTTTGTTGAAAATATTTCTTCATTTTTATAAAAAATTGTAAGATTCAAGTTATATTGGTTAATGGTATATTAAAGGTAAATACAAACTTCAACTGAACATATAATTTTTACAGTCATATTATTACTTAGTGGTGACGTCACAGAGCATCCTTTATGCCCCACCAATTGAATTCTTCTACTCATTCGCTATGCAATTATCAATGCAATTTTTGCCAAAGCTTACTACCATTCGCAAGATGCTGTGAAATACCAAAGCTTACCAATTACCAAATTGCAACAGTTTCAAGTAAAATAGTTGCGGGATGATGAGTTGCTTTAGTATTATTCCCGGGCGGGTTCCCGGGGTATTATTAAATAGGCGCCATGTCTTTTTTGAAAGACCATTCTTGTTTCAGTTACCCCCTTTTGCGCAAAATAGAAACCCGACATTAGACGAGGTCAACACATATTTGACCTTTTGTGTTGCAAGAAGTTCACGAGGAAAGCGAGTACTTCGTTTCGTGTCTAAAGAGACTTAAAAGTAAGCAATTCTCCGCCAAATCTCGTCGCTAAATATGGCAAGAATTTATTCTTTTAAGTGTTTAAGACACATTTAAATGGATATCAGTGTATTATATTCTGTCCAATTTGTTAAAAAGGATACATTTTGACGGTGCTCTTGTCATGGTACACAATGTACAAAAATCAACATTAACTCGCCGGTATAATCGATAGTAAACCTGAAGTGCGTACTTCAGTGCATTGGAATTTTGGTTCATTGAAATTCGTCGTGCTGTTTGTGGTCAATTTGTCACCATGTATGCACATTTATTATATACTGACTGTGCACATGCCACATTAGCCTGAATCCTTCCAGGCCCAGAATTGCGGCGTCTTTATATTACCCACAATCCTTCACGTTGCCTTATTCAGGGCCTGAATTCGTAACATGAAAAATTTTGGTGCACTTTTTTCGTCTGGAGCCAGAATTCTGGCTCCACGAGCATGCGCAGTAGGAAACTTTTTCTCATAGTCTCCAACACCGCCAGTTTTGTTCCGCTCAAACCATTGCAGCTGAGGCTTGAGGAGACTATGTCATGAATAAGTAATGAGTTTGCGTCATAGCTTGCATATTGTCGAAATCTGGACAATCATAACTGCAGCCAGCGGTGTATAGACACCATTAATTGATTTTTGCGGGGATTTTTTGGAAAAGCAACAGTTTAAGTTTTTAAGTTTAATATTTTTGTTTTCAATTTACTTTCATTGCCACAAATCATTATCATTCTTATTCTTATTCTTCTTATTACCATTATTAGTAGACCTTTTTCCAAGGGGGGTTGTGAAAAGTGGACTTTCTTCCTAAAATTTGGACCCCGGATTTGGACCTTCTTATTTAGACCAAAAGTTAAAAACTTGAATTTTGGCTTGTTACGCTCACAAATTGTGATATTTGGGGACTTTCTTTTTATACTTTTGCAAAATTAATTTTTTACTTTTTTTTTTTTTTGAAAACCAATCACAAAATGCCGTTCTCTCGACTTTCACTTTAACTGATTCCCCAAAACCCAGAAAAAAAATCACGCTGTAGTCCTACTACTTTCAACCAGGGTCCAGGGATGTTGTTTCATATCAGTCTCTAAATATTTCAACAAAACTGATTGCAGAATTTTGCCCTATGCCTTCATTAAGATTTCTCAAAAGCAACCATAAAAAATCGGGTTTATATAAAGGGCATTCAACGTTTTAATAAATAAATTCAACTTTGAACTTTAAAAAAAAAAATACAAATATTTTGACATTTAAAAATGTTTTTCTTTTTGGCAGAGTTTTTCATGTAAACACGTCTTCATGACCTTATGTTCTTAGGGAGTGTTCATGACTTCTTTGGTGGGGGTGTAAAATGTGGGGATCAAAAATATTGGGTTCTAAAAGCCGGGAATAAAACCAGTCCTTAATAGCGGAGGCGGGTAACAAAATTGAGGGTAAAAGTCCGGGGTAAGATGTACCAGAAGGCATGCACATTTTAATTCTTTTAATGAAAAATTGTGTTTCATTTTATAAATTCTAACATTTACAAGTTTGTGTTTTTTACTGGAAAACGTATCACCGAATACATCAAATATTGATTAGTCCTGAAAACACACAGATACCGGCACATGTTATATTTCTTTTCATTTTATTTTTCTAACACATGACTGATACAAAAAGGATAACAACTTGATATGGTCAATAATGTTTAAACAAACATCAATTTATTTTAATTGAAAAATACACTAAGAAAAGTTGCATTAATAAAAATTAAAAAAATTGGAGGAAATAAAACTGCTTTTAACATGAAGTACCTGATATCCAGATTACTCAGTTTACTTATTTTTGAAAGTTGCCACGTCCCCAACTTTTGTCCAATCTGCAACCCTAATAAACTATGACCAAAGAGGCCTAGCCAATTCTGAACACCTTTTCATGAAATTGTACATCACTCATCACTGTCAGGGGCTAGATTTCAACGAGCATCACAGAATCGATTCTCGTAATGATTCTTGTAAGATTCGGGTGCGAGAATCAAAATCTCTCTTTGTATCATAAAGTGCAGTGACTAGGATGGATTTTGATTCTTGCAAACCAAGGCGAAATCTAGGTTTCGATTGTGCTGATTTATACAGAGCCCTCGAAGTGACATGGAAGAAAAAAACGGGGTCTGAGATAGCCTTGAGATAGTAACTCGGGGTCCAAGACAGTAATTCGAGGCCCGACTTAGTAACTCGGGGTCTAAGACAGTAACTTGGGGCCCAACTTAGTAACTTGTGCCCAAGATAGTAACTCGTGCCCCGAAATAGTAACTCGGGGTCCCCAAACTACTAGTCAGGGCCCCAATTTACTAACTCGGACCCGAGTTACTCTTGGACCCGAGTTACTATCTTGGACCCAAGTTACTAAGCCGGACCTCGATTTTTTTTTTCATGTCACTTTGGGGCTCCGTAGTCAGTGCAGTTGAAATTGCTGCTTTTGGAAGTAAGGCATTTTGTGATTGTGATCCACAGCATCATACCCCCCCCCCCCCCCACTTTTCTCAAAAAAAGATTTTTATACCACTAGAAACCTCTGGCAACATTATGTTTATGTACAAAGAATTTCTTGCAGATTAATTTGTTCAGCAGAAATATCATGAAATTTGAATTATGTTCTGGTACACCAAAACAAAATTACAACAAATACTCATGCCTACCTCGCAAATGCAAAATCGGAATCAACTGCAATTTTGGGAATAACCTTTTTTGGGGGATATCTACCTAAAAATGATATAAAAAGAGGATGCTAGGATCACTAAAATTGAAAATTAACATTATCTAATTATTGTCCACTGTTTAATACATACCGGTACATGTATAACCTACACCACATCCCTCTCTTCTAGGTTATTTATTATTTATTTATTACTATAATTCATAGTCTGTAAAATGGGTACATACATGTACAAAAGTCATCACGTAGCTTAAGGGGTACTACACCCATGGCCAATTTTGTGCCTATTTTTGCATTTTTCTCAAAAATTATAGCACATTGGTGACAAGTAAGATATGTATATTATAGGGGCAAGGACTACAACCACTGTACTGAAAATTCAGCAACTCAAAGCAAGTAGTTATTGATTTATTGATAAAATATTGGTTTTCCCTCATTTTTGACTGTAACTCCACAACTGCTGTCTGTGCTGAAATAAAACTTCCAATGCAGTAGTTGTAGACCTTGCCCCTATAATATACATATCTTACTTGTCCCCAATGCGCTATAATTTTTGAGAACAATGCAAAAATAGGAACAAAATTGGGCAGGGGTGTAGTACCACCTTAAGAGGGTAAGGGGACAGTTATTGGCAAGTTAAAAATGGGCGAGTAAGAGCGAGAGAAAATGGCAAGTCAGATAAGTTTAATATCCCCTGGTCCCTGCAGAGGTTAAAGATTGATCCCTGCTGAGAATACGGGAAGTCTCGCCATTGAGTTAAGATTTTTGGCAGACGAAGTTACGACAAGTCCCATCGATGAGTTAAAATTTACGGCAAGTCCCATCAGCAAGTTATGGCAAGTCTTATCAGCAAGTTAAGATTACAATTTGATTTAGGGTAAAATGGATTTTTTCTCATCATCATGAACCTCAACTATAGAAAAAATATTAAATTTGTGTACATCGTGGAACATTCAACTACGCTTGTTACTCCGCAACTAATCATGCTAACTACACGCGCATACAGTGCTACTCTACGTGTCCATATTAGCGAGGCTATCTGCGTACAACTGCTTACTACGCACAGCCACGCAAAGAGTATGTTCCACGATGTACACAAATTTGATAATTTTTGGCTCTTAGCGGAGCTAGTGAGCCTTAGTCATTGTAGTCAGTGAGGACTGTATTTTTGCTACAAATTTTGGCCACTTGCGTTCTTGCTTTTTATGCTAAGGTTTCTTTTGTTAATGATATTTGGCTTTGAAATTACATTCCAAGGTTTGCTTAGTTATTTAGCAATCGATTGCACTCCTTTAGAAGTGAATTTGGGGTGGGGAAAGTACTTATTTTGAAGTGAGAAAAGTCAAAAGTCGTCATGAGAAACAAGTCATTTCTATCGTTTTGCTTGGTTCCCTGTATGCGCTAGAGATTATTTTGGTCTGAGTAATTTAAGTTGTGAGATCATGGCGGAATTGACGGATTGCACTATTTTTCTTTGGGAAAGTGACCTTTTATCATGAATTTTTGCGGTGATCTCACATGGATAGAAACGTGATTGGATGATTCCTTTGTCCAGATTGTTTATTGAGTTTCGGGAGTTTTGTTACCATGGGACAACACTTCAAAATATTTAGAGATCAGCGGCGTAGTAATTTCATTAAATGAACGCTAAATAACCAGGGTTGCAAAAAAAATTCAGCACGAATCGCAGGTCAAATAATCGAAAAGTCGCCCAATTTTTTTTTCTTTACCCTTTGTATTCTATGGGGCAGGAAATTGTCCCGGGAAAATCTTCAAAAGTCGCCTAATTGGGTTACCAAATCGCTGGGTTTGACAACCCTGAAAACAACGTCTCGACAGCGAAGGTCACATCTGGCTATTCATTATCATTGTTTGTCTGGCACGCTTTCTACAGCGTGGGTTGGGAATTCTGAAAATCTGTAAAAATTACAATTTTGCGGAATATAGGGTGGGTTTCTAAAAAGCGTGTGAGCAATATATAATTATAAAGCGTAGGGGTAACGCTACCAATTGAAAAAAAATATAATAAAGTAATTTGATGATCTGTTGAAAAACATTCATATTTTCTTCATAAATCTGGAAAGAAAATGTAAAAAATTAATTTGCTGATGTTTTCAATTCATACGACGTCACCTGTAGTAGAATCGACGCGCCGTGAGTTTTATGAATGAATATAATTTTCAGTCTCTACATCAGCCGCTTTGGCCCGCTCGCTCACACTAGAAGTGGAGCGATCCGAACCACAGCGGCCGTGTAGAGAGTATAGACTGACGTATTCATGTATTCAGGATCTCACAGGTATCTCAGCCTTTTGCCCATTTGCCCATGTGTTACTTTATGATAAACAATCTAAAGTCGTATCTTTTCGATGCAGTTGCAGTGATGCAGTTTTGCCAACATTTAATATGTCGCAAATGTTTCAGATGAATAAGAAAATCATGAGTGTTTGATAGATGAGGATAAATTCTGCATCAATTCGGATTCTGAAATGGATTGATGGCGCAGATAATGATAAAATGGACCCGGAAGTGACTGTATGAAACGCTGATGTTCAGTCTTCCGAATTTGATAAAGTAATGCTGTAAACAATCTAAAGTCGTATCTTTTCGAAAGATGATTGCAGTTTTGCCAATATTATGTCGCAAATGTTTCAGATGAATAAGAAAATCATGAGTGTTTGATAGATGAGGATAAATTCTGCATCAATTTGGATTCTGAAATGGATTGATGGCGCAGATAGTGATAAAATGGACCCGGAAGTGACTGTATAAACGGCGATAGCGCCGATGTTCAGTCTTCCGAATTTGATAAAGTAATGCTGTAAGCTTTGGTCACAAACACTGCATAAGGGTGGGGGTTCAATTTTTGATAAAAAGGGTGTCTGTCTAAAAAGTGTGGGGGAAATGTAAATGGAGGGGGTTTGACCCCCTGACAAACGTTCGAAATGTGTAGCTGCTACAACTGATCATCACTATTTAATTCACTAGAATCTGTTTGTTTGTCTGAGACTGTGTCTGCCTCTTCTCTCAGAGACTAGTGTAGTAGTAGCTCGTTCACGTAGTGATTCCGTTGTCCCACTGGCGTACAAAACTTAGATTGCATGGCGATCGATCGGAGTGTTATCGTCAGAGCACTAGCATAGTAGGGGAAGCATGTTCCTCAAACTTGGTGGGTGGATGCATCTTTAGTACAACAAGTCACACATACAATATTTTCTCAATTGAATTTTATCCTTTCTGGGTATGACTGATTTTGTTACCGTAAAATTTGTGTCAATTCCGATATCACATAATAGTACCGTACACTATAAATGCACCACATTTTGTAGGCTCCAATTGCTGATTACATAAATGAGAACAACTGGTAACCAGCGGCACTGTGCAGTACCGGTCTGTTATTCAATTGCGTTGTGTGTGGGTTATGTGTATTTTATGTGTAAAATGCCTATGCTTGGCGTGTGATCCACCAAAAACAAAATCATCGTATAGATCCCTGGTACTAGGTGCATCTTGACCCCAGCATAAGTTTGTATTGGTTAGTGGGTCAAGGTCACCTGAGGTCATCCAGGGGTCATCTGAGGTCAAATTTGCAAAAACTGTTGTAGGGGCATGAAACCGTGGGTACAGTCAACATTTGGAGTCAAATTTCGGGAAGGTCATCCGGGGTCACCCAGGGGTCATCTGAGGTCAAATTACTAAAAACTCGTATGGGCATGAAACTTGGTGGGTACAGTCAACATTTAAAGTCAAATTTTGGGAAGATACTAAAAATTGTCGTATGGGCATGAAACTAGGTGGGTACAGTCAACATTTGGAGTCAAATTTTGGGAAGGTCATTTTGAGGTCATCCGGGGTCACCTGAGGTCAAATTACTAAAACTGTCGTATGGACATGAAACTTGGTGGGTACAGTCAACATTTGGAATCAACATTTTGGGAAGGTCATTTTGGGGTCACCCAGGGGTCATCTGAGGTCATATTACTAAAAACTGTTGTATGAACATGAAACTGGATACAGTCAACATTTGGAGCCAAATTTTGTGGGGTCGCATGTTCCTCGAACTTGGTGGGTGCATCTTGACCCCAGGCAGAACAAGTTTGTATTGGTTAGTGGGTCAAGGTCACCTGAGGTCATCCAGGGTCATCTGAGGTCAAATTAGCAAAAACTGTCATATGGGCATGAAACTTGGTGGGTACAGTCAACATTTGGAGTCAAATTTTTGGAAGGTCATTTCAGGGTCAACCGGTGTCACCCAGGGGTCATCTGAGGTAAAATTGCTAAAAATGTTGTATGGGCATTGGTGGGCACGGCCAACATTTGGAGCCTAATTTTGTAGGGTCGCACAGAACAAGTTTGTATTGGATAGTGGGTCACGGTCACCAGAGGTCATCCAGGGGTCATCTGAAGTCAAATTAGCAAAAACTGTCGTATGGGCATGAAACTTGGTGGGTACAGTCAACATTTAGAACCAAATTTTGGAAGCTCATTTCGGAGTCAGCCAGGGGTCACCTGAGGTCAAATTACTAAAAACTGTCGTATGGGCATGAAACTTGGTGGGTACAGTCAACATTTGAATTTCGGGGTCATCTGAGGTCACCATTTAGAGCAAAATTTTTGGGAGGTCATTTCGGGGTCGTCTGAGGTCAATTTAGATGAATTCTAATAGTTGCCAAGGCTTTCTATAGTTGTTGAAAGCTTCAAATACTAAAAAAAGGGATTTTAAAATTTTGCAGAACAAATTATTCTTGCTGGTTCAGTAGTAATTTGCACAATAATGAATTATTTTCAGATTTTGCAACTAAATAGCAAAAAATAATGCGGCAAAAAATAATAATGCGGAGGAGGAAGATTGACCACCGCGATCGAGTTTCAAGGACCGTATTGAATATTTGTGGGGAATTTTTTCAAACTGAAGGTTTAAAAAAATTGACCGACCTACCAACCTGTTGCGCATTCGACTCCAAGAACAATTGCTTTCCCACAAAAAAAGCGTAGAGCCACAGCGCCATTGGTGCTCTTGTTCTATAGTGAAAGCCATTTTCCATTCATCATTACGGCATTCCTGTAACTCTCTTACAGGACTTGATAGCGTTGCTGTAGCTCGCCGATTTGATCGTGTTGTCGTAAATCGCCATTTGGACTTGATGGCTTTGCCGTAACTTCGCTGGTGGGACTTTGATGGCTTTGTCGTAACTCATCTTTAGCTTACTTTGTGGGGGTAATTGAAAAAAACCACACCCTAATCTCTGGGGGGGGGGGGTAACTTGCCTTTTCTTTAACTCGCCTTTTTTTAACTCGCCTTTTTTTTAACTCGCCTTTTTTTACTCGCCTAGTTACCACTGTGTCCAGTATTTGTTGACTTAATTGTAGTCCACATTATCATAATTATATATTATGAGTTCCACTGTGTGGTAAAACATGTTCCAAATTAACAGTGATGGCTAGTGGCTACCAGCCAGCTAGTCCACTAAACCTAATTGATAGGTAGGCGAGGCCGTAACAGCCATATGTTGACAATGTCTTTTTCTGTCGATAGTTTTCCCCTCGAAGTTAAATTCGCTTGATTTTTAGTTGAAGTGCCGTTGAAGCTATGGAGCATTTACCTGTCTCTTGCTTAAGCTTGTTGCTGCAGGTGGTTCCTTCCAATAAGTTCATATTTCATCTGTAAAGAAAAATAACCAAAATATCAATTAAAATATTTAGATTTTAATATTGAACAACCTACAGATCCCCAAAAGTGACATAGAAAGAAAAAATATCTTTGGGCCTGAATTAGTAGCACGGGCCTGACCAGGGTTGTCACCAGGACCCAAATAGTACTGGTTAGCATAGCGAGCGAAGCTCTCGCGCCTCGCACTATCTTTTTAGTTGAACGCTAGGGATTTTTTTTCCTCTTTTTATGATGAAATATCATCATCCACTTCCGAAATATAAAAAAATTGGAAAAAAAACTTAAAAAAACCCCAATTTAGTGAGTGCCAGACGGCCCAGTCCAGCGTGGTGACAACCCTGGGCCTGACTATTAATAAGGGGCCCATGCTACTAAGTCAGATACTATCTTGGGGCTTGAAGTTACTATCTTGGGGCCTGAGTTACTAAGCCAGGACTTATGGCCTAATCCTTTCATCAATTAATATAGCAGTTACTCATGGACTGTCTTTTGGAACTTGAAGGAGAGCAATAAATAGCTCTTCATGAGCCTTCAAGGAGAGCCGTTTCACATGTCAAACATCACTCTCCTATATCAGATTTAAGGGGGTACTACACCCCTGGCCAATTTGGTGCCTAATTTTGCATTTTTCTCAAAAATTATAGCACATTTGATACAAGTAAGATATATATGTATATTATAGGGGCAAGGAGTACAACTACGGTACTGCACTGAAAATTCAGCAACTCAAGGCAAGTAGTTATTGATTTATTGATCAAATACTGGTTTTCCCTCATTTTTGACTGTAACTCCACAACTGTTGTTTGTGCTGAAATAAAATTTCCAGTGCAGTAGTTGTAGTCCTTGCCCCTATAATATACATATAATACTTGTCACAAATGCACTATAATTTTTGAGAAAAATGCAAAAATATGCACAGAATTGGGCAGGGGCGTAGTACCCCCTTAAGGAGAGCAGTAGAGAGCAATGCTCTCACTCTCCTCAAAAGGCAGTCCCTGGTTAATCATAGTACATGTACATACCAGCTTTTTGTTGTACCAGTACTGTTGAGTTCATCACTATACATTCTGATTAAAAGCCACCACCTCCTGAAAACAGTTGCTGCAACATAACTGTACAGTTCACATCAAGTTGACATCACTGGTATCACCTAGTTGGGAAAATTCAAGAAACAAAATATTAAAATGGAGAAACGTTTTACAAGAACAAGCATGTTTCACTGTGCCTCCAGGTTTCTGAAATTGGGCTGCTCCATGCTGCAAGCCCCAGAGTTACATATATGGGAGGCCTAAGCACGGTACCAATTCAAAATATATTTATGGAAATTGTTTTACCATTTATTTGCACACAAAAGTAAACTGCGGATTTACTGCGCACCTTTTAGATAAAAATTTGATCATTGCATCTGTGTGTGACTTGTACGGCATGCGAGTCCCGGTCCCCGCATTCCGTGCATCCACGGGTATTCATACTTGTCGGTGAACTTTAAAAACACCCCTTTTGCATCTCATTTCGCTGAAGTTTTTAGGGAAAACACCCTTTTTTAGCGATTTCGCAATTATTTGCCCTTCGACAATACCCATATTTTCGCTAAAACGCGAACGATATTTCTAACATACCCTTTTCTGACAGAAACACGTACGCTGCTCCATGAAAATACCCTTTTTTTCAATTTCGCGAACACGTGGTTTGGAAAAACACCCCTTTTTTGTGTGTTTCGCGAATCGCATTTCTTCATCTGAAAACACCCCCTATTTCGCGAAATTTTCGACGAGCATGAATACCCATGGATGCACAGAGTGCGGGGACCGGGATGCGAGTTGTGTTGGAGATCAATGGTGGTGCATCCGTAGTGTACGTAGCACACGTATTGCAATTTGGCATTTTGCCCATTCATGCCTAAAGGCTAAACTATGATCAGCTCATCATCATGTGTGAGATGGGAGTCAGGACTAACTATAAAAAAATGCCCAAAATTTTCCGCTTTACAAATGTCAAATTCCGCTTTTTTCCGCCTTTGTAAATTTTGCGATAAAAATTTTCACAAAAAAAAGCCTTACGCCTTAACATTGGAGATTGTCAATTTCGCACAAATAGCATTTGATTTAAGCATTGCTTGCGACCACCTGCATGGCAGTGCATGCATGCCATTCTACATACACATATATTAATACCATGTTGTTTCTTGTTACAAGTCTTATTTGTTCCACCTTATAAAAAACCGAACAAACTTAAGGTTCCCTCAAAGATCATGTTGTCCGCCCGGGGTTGTCTGCATCCCAATTTAAATGCATGAATGTCACTCTCCTCAAAAGGCAGTCCCTGGTTACTCATTGTACATACCAGCTTTTTGTTGCACCAGTAGTACTGTTGAGTTCATCACTATACATTCTCATTAAAAGCCACCATCCTGAAAGCAGTTGCTGCAACTGTACAGTTCACATCAAGTTGACATCAGTATCACCTAGTTGGGGAAATTAAAGAAATAATATCTTAAAATGGAGAAAAGTTTTACAAGAGGGGCCTCTAGACTTCTCGCGTAAATTCACATAATCATGCGCCAGTCCTGCATTACACAACGCACAACTAGCGTAAAGCATTCATATACACTCCTATCAAAGCAGCCAATCAGAAAAGTATGAAACATGCATTGATTGTGTATATTGTGCATTCTGCGTAGTCTACGGCAGTGTTTCATGCGTGTTTGTGTCACATAGGATTGATTCATTTTTTCGGGCGGGTTTATATTTGGTTCTATTTTCCAACATTTTGAGTGATAATTTGTTACATAAAAAAAGTTAAAATTATGTGTTTTTTTCTTGTCGTGTATGACAAGAGCTTATTTTGGGGGCTTTGAGGGGCGTTAAGCAACACAGGGTAAAATCAGGGGTGCAGCGAAATTGAAGGGGCTGCAAAAACAGGGGTGGCAAAAACAAAAACAAAGGGGTGGCAAAAAGAATTAATAAATAAAAAAGGCAGAAAAATTTGATAAAGCATACAAATTTTTGAAAAAATGTTGCTATACATCAAAATGTGTTGCTTTTAGGGTGCTAGCACCTGAAATCTTTTTTTTTTTTTTTTTTTTTGCTCTTCACTTTTTCAAACAACTGGAAAAAAATGGGTCAACCTTTTCGGGCTGTTGAGGAAGGGGCAGCAAAATTTAATTTTCTTCAGCCCCCGGGGTTGGGGCAGCCACGGTAGGCCCTACACCACTGTATGAAATAGATTAATAAACACATATTACTTAGGCCCTATTGCTCGAGAAATTAGGCAAAATACTGCACTTGCGCTGATGTCGATTCGTCTAATTTTGTCTTCCCCCTTTGGGGCTCATGCATTAGACGCACCAGCATCAGCGCATATGCATTATTTTTCGAGCAGTAAGTAATACGCATTCATAATTACCTAATTAGCCAGCGAATTAAGTGTTAAAACGATTTAGAAAGGTACAAATATTAGTGCCTTTCGCGTGCATTTGAACGTGAATTTTAAAACCGAAACTCTTATTGAATATACCCCAATAAGTGTATTGTGAAAATTCAACCATTCGCGTACCATCATTCGCGTACCATCAACCACTCGGCTTTAAAATCTAGACAGCAATGCCTGGCGCTAAACTGCGTGCATGCCATATCAAATCAATTGTCATTGATACAGGTTGTTTTAATGACTGATGTTTTTCGTGGCCTGATCCCGGCCTGGCCTAGCCTACAATATAAGAGTGAATCAGTCATGAGTCACGACACTGCTCTTGTTTACGGTGTAAAAGATGGCCTTATAAACCATGCACACTACACGTGAAAATAATTGAAATAACTTCAGCTTTTATACTTACATTGTTTACCACCAGTGCCACTGCACCGCACCGTGAACGCCGAGGCTGTGCATAGTCAGTGCATCCATGTCACTGTGGTCTGAGCGGGTCTGTGGCGACGATCTTTCCTTCTCAAAATCAAGTTAAATATTGCGATCTGACGGTGTGCAATGGACTCAATATGTTACAAAACCACAAAAGTTTCACCATGATGACTAAAAATCGTGCAAAGTTGATTATTTTGGTTTAAAAATGGGAAAATTGTAAAAACTACTAATGGCGGACGCAACAGAAATTTTTTTTTAAACATCAGCTACCAAATTTGCTGGCAAAGAGGTTTATTCATGGTTTATTCCCTGCATCGGTACTCAGCTGTTTGTTTTCAAGCTCGCTTTATGTTTAGCGAACAAAAGCTACCCAAATCAGCCAAATGTCGGGCTTTAATCAGGGCTCCGTTTGTCTTTATATTCCCATGGTAGCATCATGAACGAAGAATGGGGCACAATAGTAGCTGAAAGCAATGACGTAATCAAAATCTACTAAATATTCATATTTTAGCATTTTTCACTGCACCAATATTGGATTACTGAACGATTCAGTCCTCACCATCAGCACAACCCGATGACCGTGCGTAGATGTTGATAGGACTGGAGGATTCAGTCTAATGCCACATGCCATGACTCGCAAACTTGTATGTTCTAGGTAACTAGGCTAGGCAAACCTTAGTTAACACATTTACTAGTCAGCGAATTCGCCGAGACCGGGGCCCCAACACAATGCATATTTACATAGAAATTTGAATTTTTTCGAGAATAGGTGGGTGAAGGAAACCTACATAAATATGTTTTCTATACTTCACTTGACCCAAATATATGATTTTTTATGGTGATAATCAAGTCGCACATGGAATTTTAGAGGGATTTTGATAGCAGTTCCATTAAAAAAAGCTGCCATCGCCATGAGACTAAGTCTAAGATCTAGAAACACCCCCTAAATGCCGTTTTGGGCCTTGGGGAATTTTGCTAGCTGAATCTTTTTGATGAAAGTCAATCTTTGACAAGATGTAACTTTGCTACGGAAAGTGCTATGAAAAAAAGGTTTTCAGTTTTGGCTTAGTTTACTCAAGGGCTTTAATTTGATATATAAAACGATGCAATTTGATGGCAAATTTGAATTCACCTAGGATACCTATATGTTCAGCTCGACAGACTTCAACAAGCTATGATTTGCTTTAAAACATGCTTTCGCGGAAGTTGCAGTAGTTTTGGCATGCTGGTCACTGACAAGAAAAGGGGAAAACTTTTTTTTTCTTTTTTTTTTTTTAAATGGTATTTAAAAAATGAAATTCTCACGCACAAGTCTAAAAGGTTAACTGCTTTTGCCTTGGAACATGTTGAATAGCTGATCTTGATCCGCTTAACACAATCAAACTTCTTACCGAGTTAAAATTATGCAAATTTCCTAGCACTCCCCCACGGCCACGCACCCACTTCATGACATCACATGCACAGAACTGACGAATCGTGTGCGTAGGATCGGTGAAATTTTTGTAAAATTTGGTAAAAAACAGCTCGTGCATATTGTCCATCTACGTTGAAAAACTGGTTCCTCCGCTCGATGAAGTGATCACGCTACATGCAGCGGCAATGACCGCTGAATGCAGCGTGATTCAAATGTGACCCCTCGGCACAACTCAGCCCGGATGTCGCCAGTGCCACTATTGAGATATGCTCCATCGAACTTAACAATAAACAATAGGAAACAAAGGATTTATTGACTGTTTTATTGATTTTTCACTACTTAAAGGAGTATTTCGTGATCCTAGCATCCTCTTTTTATGACATTTTTCAGTAAAAAAAAAAAAAAAAAGCATATTCCCAAAATTTCAGTTGATTCCGATATTGCGCTTTGCGAGTTATGCATGATTATGTGTATTACACTGCTCCATAGACAATACGTTGTAATTTCGTTCTGGTGCACCAGAACGAAATTCAAATTTCATGATATCTTTGCTAAACGAATTAATCTGCAAGAAATATTTTGTACATAAGCATTATGTAGCCAGAGGTTTCCAGTGATATAAAAATCTCAACTTTTTTTGAGAAAAGTGGGGGGATGAGGCTGTGGATCACGAAGTGCCCCTTTAAATGTCAAGTACTATAGACATGATATACATCATTTTAAAGCTAATTTCAAGCAGAATATTTTGGTTGAATATCTCAAAAATGATGATTGGCGACTTCGGGGCTCGGTTGTGCCGAGGGGTCACAAATGTGGTCGTGAATAAATTCTTTAGAAATCGAGATCACTAAATCAATGCATAGTTCACAGATGTTGAAACGCTCATTAGGCCCCTAACAGTCTATTTTGAGTTTCCCGTCACATAATTTCTGAAAACAAGTGAGGTAACTGTTTCATTATTCATTATTCATTATTTTTCTGCCTTTCATTATATGACCAAAACGCATGTAAAATGTGTTGTTATTTGCTGCTCACTTACTTGAAGATGGATGTTTAGCCCAAATGAGTTTCAAAAGTATATTAAAAAGAGTCTGCAAGGTTGACAGCAAAATGTATGTTTTGATTTTGATTTTTCCACAAAAAATAAAGGGACATTTCAGGGTCAGAAAATGAAGTGAGGGCGGGTGACTGGAAACTCAAAATTGACTTTCCTTGGCCTTATAGGTGCTGTGACATAGTCTAAATTCTGACCGGAAGATAAAAAATGTTACCTACAGGAAAGACTGTAGAGCAGACCTGAGCCTCGATCGTGCACCACATAGAGTACTATACTGCGCCAATAAAGAATCCTTACACTTGGAAAAATAATCACAATTTCCAAACGGAACAATATATGGGTAAATTTGTGTTTTTAATAGACGCACTATCTAATCCTGCGCATTATGACACCACATTGACTCCAATGTGACTTCAAGAAGCAAAGTTACAAGCATTTGATTAGACTAAGTTCCAGTTTTAAAAGTGACAAACTGGCCTATTCAAAACTTCACAGACTAAACATCTGGTTTGAGAGTAGTGAATTGGTAATTTATGCGTTTGACTTTAATTTAAAACAAAAGGAACAAATTAAAACTGAAACAAAAGAACTCACAAATAAAATGAAAGTTATGAAAAGTACAGAGAAACAAAAACTGAAATAAAAACTGCTTTAAATAACGCTTCATTGAAGAAACTGCGTTGTCTCTTTGTTTCTCTTGTTGGAATCTTTTTGCGCCTTATATAGGCCAGTGTGTTACTTTTAAAACTGAACCTTCGTCTATTCAATTGCTTGTAACTTTACTTCTTGAGGTCACATTGTTGTCATAATGTGCAGGTTTAGATAGTGCATCTATTAAAAAAACAAATTTACCCACATATTGTTCAGTTTAGGCTAATGAATGTTGATCCCCAGTTTCCCGTTACATAGTTTTTCATGACTGGGTAGGTGACTGTTTCATTATTCATTATTTTCAAACTTTCATTATCGGTGCAAAGTTAATTACGGAATGCTATGTTTTGAGGCCCAAATAAAATAATAAAGTATAGTTAGTAATGACCATGCTTCACTTCAAAACAAATTTTAATTAAGCACATCTTCTTTGGAATCTTCAAATTAACCTATAGGTTGTGCAACATATGAAAGCACCAGAAGTCCATGATAGTCTTTGGAGAACCACTTTTCCATATAAATACACTGTGTCTGTGTGTTCTATTGCACACTACTTTTTACAAACCAAACTACTCTCCACTAGCACATCTTTGGAAGCAATATTTATACGGAAATTAGTTTGTCTACTTGCACAAACTGGAGGTTGCTGGTAAAAATCATCACAGGGTGCACGTGTTAATAATAAAACAACCATGCAAGAAATTGACAAATAAATCATTTTATTTATAAGTTTATTTTATTAAATACATATATTTGTAAGAAAAGCAGAATAAATTTGACTTCAAATTTTATTTATTTTATTTATTTTGATGTTGTCTATATATAGCGCTACATAGTGCACGGTAGAAATGCTTTCATATTTGTTCATACGCTGGTTCCCATGAACTTGGCTGCCTCTCTTTGTGTTCGGTCTATCCATTTAGTGGTAGGAGAAACTTAGATGCAGGGAATTGCTAGTCTCCAGTAAATGCGCCTCTACGATATCGCCATTTTACCACATAGTTTAACCCAGCGTTTGTAAAGACTATTCGGGCCGGTCAGGGTCGGCGTAAAAGTGCTTAAAATACGTGTCGGACGTGAAAGATGACATTAAAACTATCCTTTTTTCTTAAAAACTTGAAAAATGTGAAATAATGGAAAATAATGAAATATTTTATCGGCATTTTTTTCTGACCGGAGTCGGGTAACGGGAAACTGGGAGTCAACTTTCATTAGCCTTAGAAATTGTGATTATATTTTCAAGTGTAAGGATATTTTATTGGCGCAGTATATAACTATTATATTGGAAAGCACCACGCTCGATTGAGCGTTCACGCTACATGGAGCTGCAAAATAGTGAAATTCACTCTGAAATATCCACATCCACATGCCCTCCCTTGGGAATCCAGCGCAAATACGCAATTTTTTTTCAATCGTTGTGCAGTAGGGTGATTCTTAATTTTCAAAAGTCTGAAAGACCATGCTTCCACCCTTTCAAATGGTGAAGTAGGATGGAAAACTTCTCTGGAATTTTCAGAAATATTGAATATGATTTAGAGGCAAGGCATTAGCCAGAGCCCAGAGGGGTGTCTTCTTTAGGGTGTCCAAAATGGTCAAAAAATACCTTATTCTACAAAATCACAGGGTGTCCACTTCCTATTCACTACATTATAAAAATAAAAATTTGGGGGGTCCAAATTGAAAACAGCACGTCTCTGGCTAATGCCTTGTTTAGAGCTAGCTATGCTCAATGTCAAGAGCCCTCAAACTCAATGTGACCGTGGTTGCGACTTCGCAGATTTGGAGCGATTGCCAAATAGGGTGCAACTCTACGAGTCTTGTTACAAGACTGCCCTACCTATACCCTAACACTAAACTCCATAAACGAGGACTGGACTCGGGAAGTCTAGCAAGTTGGGCCCTATTCAGAAATTGTAGTTATTTGTACCGCAGAAATATTCAGTCAATGAATTTTGAAAAAAGCAGGTGTGCTACAAATCGCAGTCCTGGAAATAGTCAGGCGAGCTACAGGTGTGCTGTTAATTGCACTCGGTAAGGATTTTAGGTGTGCTATCATTTGCACTCGGTAAGCAGTGTTCGATTTACCTGGATTCGCATCGCAAAATGCGAGTCATTTTCTACAAACTGCTACTCAACTACACAGACCAGTAGCAAAAAAATGCGATCCAAAAAAATCGGGGAAAATGCCTACTTGCGACCGTGAACCACGCTGATATACCATCATTTGCAAGTTACCATTCGTCAAGTCAAAAATGTCTCCATAAATTCCATTTCCAAGAAAATCATCCACAAAAATATGACCCAAAAGTCCCCAAATCGTGATGTTTACGCCATTAAACGAAATACAGTATCCTCCCTTATATGCAAATTTTATGCAAATGACATGTTGTGTTACATACTTCCATGTATTACCAGATAACAAAAAACATGCATATTCATTTATGACATCATAGAAGTAGCAATGTTTATATGGGTGTATAGTTCAGTGGTGAGACGGAAATATCCAGGTGGTGTATGACGTGCAGTCCCTAAATTCAGTAAATTTTCATCGTCAACCGTGTAATTGAATGGGATTATTTTGAAATTTTAAAACGCTTGAAATATCACAAACAAATAGGCCTATGTTGATAAATAATATAAATACAAGCTAAAACCGTTGGGGTTCGATAATGAACCCCACAAAACTAACCGAGTATATGGAAAATGCCATACGGCCGGGCGGTTTCACAAGTTGCCGGCTCGATCATGTCATCCGCCGCCTGGAAATATCGTGTGTCCTTGGTGACAATCTTCCAAAACTACACAAGATTTTTAGGATTTCATAGATTATTCACATTATTTTAATGCTTCAGCTAGTAAATAAGTGAGTTTCCTCTACTCAAAAATGTAGGACTTCTCTTGATTACTGAAGGAAAATTTGCGTTTAGAAAGGGCACATGATAATCAGCTTAGGAAGTTTAGGTGCGAATTTTGAACCACATTCGGTCTGCAATTGCAATTGCATAACGCGTTCGGACGTTGCCTCTCTACTATGTTAACCGGCGCATATTATATGGTAAAGTTTCACATCATCTAGTAAATTTCCTTCCAAATGACAAAATTACCCAGTAATATTAAGCTTAACAAATGTTACAGTTTTCCATGCATGGGTGTGGTATGTGTAAATTATTGTTGCAATTTCAAAACATCAGATCCATGGATGGGAAGGGCAATGTATAACTAGAATAAGGTGGATTTTCCCAGAAGGTGAGGTCTTTCTCTTTTCCAATAGGGGCCTAAAGATGGTATCCGTGCAGTGCTTGATTTTGTCTATTTTTTAAAGCATTGAGTACCGGGATTGAGTAATCTGTGAGAAGACAAGAAAATACAAAAAAATCGATAAAATATGGTGAAAACAAACTGCTACTCAAAATTTTGGAATTGCTACTCAAATCTGAAAGTGAGTAGCAATTTTTGCTACACAAAAAATAGATGAAAATCGAACACTGTCGGTAAGAAGTTTAGGTGGGCTATTTGAATTATTGCACTTGATATTCAGATAAGAAGCATTGGTGTTGAATGTGGGACTACAATGTAGGCCTATAGGTGGGCAATCAAACTTCTTACCAAGTTAAAATTATGCAAATTTCCTGCATGACATCACGTGCACAGAACTGACGAATAGTGTGCGTAGGATCGGTGAAATTTTTGTAACATTTGGTAAGAAACACCTCGTGCATATTGTCCGTCTCCGTTGAAAAACTGGATCCTCCGCAGTAAAATCCACCATGACCACTTGAAATAAGCTTCCAGCGAAGTCAGAAAACATACACCATGTCCAACAAAAAATTACAGTGGCAACTCATTAACACGAACCCTCTTAACATGAAGTTCCTGATAACAAGAAGTGTGTTTTACATTCCCAAGCATATATTTCACATGTTATTAGAACTGGATAACACACACTCCTGATAACAAGAAGTAAAATTTGAATTCCGCACAACTTCGTGTTAATGAGTTTCCACTGTATAACCAAAATTACAGATAAATGAAATTTGAGTATCTTCAGTCATCGAAATTTTTGCTCGTTTGACGCCAGAAAAAAGTGAATTTTCAAACTGCAATATTTTCCGAATGGAACCATTGATTTTCATTCCGTCTTTGCCAGGACCCAGCAGCCATCTTGAATATTACAAAATACATGAATATGCATATGTCTGAGCCCAGTAAGGTCAAAAATTCATTCATAAAACCATGTCGGGTTAATTGCAACGATTCTGATCGGCCGAATAAGACCATGTGTTTGTGACGTGTTGGGTTCATGAATATTTAATGAGCAGCGCGCTCCTGTCTGACACAGTAAAAAACTTTGCATGCTTAGTGGTGCCTGGCGTGCTAACTGGCTCCTTTTTTCTAACTTCGTACAGCGTGAATGGGGGTAGTTCGTTCGTGGGATGGGCTTACTCAAACACCAAACTTTCAACACAAATATCGTCCCGTATGCCTCGGTTTTTTGTCTTATACTAGACCCATTTGTTCTTTTTGTCCGCCATGATGAGTAGTATAAGGGGGCGCAACACTAAATCACTACGCATTTTATGTAAGAACGAAATTCGGCTAATATAATCCATAGTGAATATGAGATTGTAGCGACCATATCTACCGACATGTTCACTTTAAATCACTCAATATCAGCTCATGAATTCGACAAGTGTCTTCAATGATAACATGCAGAAAAAAACGGACATTTTATCTCAAAAGCAATTCTCTGTGGCGGACGAAGACAACTTCCGATTTTGAAATGAGAGTGGTGAATTAAGTATATTTTTAGGCCATATTTTTTGCACCGCGAAATAGCGAAAAAAGTCAACGGTCATCGATATATGCCGACAGAAGTTTTGGAATCTACAGAAACAGAGCTTTAATTTGATACCAAATTTATTTTACCAAGTATTGCAGGGACGCCAGGAATGGCGCTCGAAGTAGGCCGAAATCACACGTTATCCTATGGGACGCTTATTTAGTGTTGCGCCCCCATAAACTGATATTTCTATCGGCAAACCTCGGTACAATTTTATCATAGCGCTACACTCACCGCTGACAGATCGCACGTGTGTAGGTAGGTCATGTCAAAATATTAAATCAGCCTTGTTCAGCTTCTAGATAATTATACAGTTCAGTTCAATGCAGAAACATTACCTCATTTACTACGGTGGTCAATGGCATGTCACGTCTTTGTTGTGACATGAACAGCACGTTATCATATTTCGGTAGCGTGACCTAACAAGAATTTAGAAAGGTCAGCTAATTTACATATTAAATTGTCGAAAACGGCCAATCAGTGAGTAGAAAAGATATTGTTTGGGTCGTCACCTTTGTAAAGGCCGTGGACGTCGATTTATTTTATGCAAATCACTTTCGGGAACCACTGCAACTTGCTTTGGAAATTCCTTGAGGTGACAAGGTGCGCTATAAATCGCACTCGGTAAAGTGATTTAAGGTGGGCTCTATGCGCGGGATCGCACTCGCGCGCCTTAAGATGCATTGACTGAATATTAGTCGTCGGACATATTTAAGCAAGTTTACAACCTGGGTGTATTTTCAAAATAAAGTGTTCCTTGATACTCAGTCTTTGTAATTGCAAGAACTCTCAAGGATTTGAACGTCCACTCAGTCCCAAGGTTAAATACCATAAAATAAAGAATTCCAAAAATATTTTTATGGGGTCCTTATGGAAATTTCAGAGAATTAAGTTTTTCATCCAACATAACCATTTGAAGGGGTGGGAGCATGGTATTTAAGACTTTTGTAAATAATAAGAACCACCCTATTGTGAAGCTGGAGGTAGATTTGCCCGATTCTCACAAAAATGTAATTGCGGCCATGAATACTGCAATCGTGTTTCCCTCCGGTGCTTAGGGTATGATAATATGTAATCAAAAATGACGCATTGCATCATTCAGGGACTGTCTTATGGAATTTACAGGGGAGCAAGAAATAGCTCTGAAGCCTTCAAGGAGAGCTGTTTAGAACATTTACGATAAAATGTAGGGAGAGAATGGTCAACTAAGGAGAGCTAAAAAAATTGCTCTCCTATATCAGATATAAGGAGAGCAGTAGAGAGCAATTGCTCTGGCCCTCCTCAAAAGGCAGTCCCTGATTACATGGTCTCTGAAGTTCACATTTTGATGTCGGGGGGCCTATTTCTTTGTCAACAACTTGTCGACATCAGATCTTGAAATTTGACAATTGTCGACAATGTAATTCTACTCGTCAAGACGTCAACAGCCCTATTAATTATACTACAGTACTTATTAGAGACAAGCCTTGAAATAAGCAGACTGGAACCAGGAGCAATTTGTATTTGAACATTGCTCCTGGTTCACTGGGATTTTACCAGAACCAGGAGCAATTTCTGAAGAAACAGGAGCAATATTCAAAAAGTAATCCTTTTCTATACAATAGCAGCACTACTGCATCAAGTGCAAAACTGGAACCAGGAGCAATTTGTTTTAGAAAATTGCTCCTGGTTCATGTGAATTTTATAAGGACCAGGAGCAATTGGTGGCTTTACGAGAGCAAATTTGCTCCCCGCGCCCGCTTATTTCAAGGCCTGATTAGAGAGTTCCCATTTCGGGATCAGTTTCAGGATTTTGAAGTGCAGTCATATAGAGGTACAGTATGTGCTATATTTTGGTTGGGTTCTCTTTCATTTACATGTTTCAATGTTTGTATTTTTCTCATCAGAATGCGTTACGTTGCAGCTTACCTACTGGCTGCCCTGGGGAAACAGCTCCCCATCAGCAAAAGACATTAAGAAGATCCTTGGCAGTGTGGGTATCGAAGCCGATGATGACAAACTGGACAAAGTTATCAAGGAATTGAGTGGCAAGACTGTAGATGATGTCATGGCCGAAGGTGGGTTCTGGGTCAGGCAATGGGATAGATATTTATGAGAGGTTCTGATAGTCATGTGAAGCTATGATACCACTTGAACACCTTTTAAAATCGAAGTTGATAAACGCTTCTCTTCTGCCATGGAAAAAAAAATGATTTTGAGTTATGATTTAAAGTTGATCAGATTGATACATGTACCGTATCTAGTTGATCTCAAATTTTATGGTGTTCCAATGGCATGGCATCACATAGTCACATCAAATGAATATCACAATCTCAACCAAGTTGTTTTCTTGCTGTGAAAAGTAGAAATCAAACGTCTTGTGGAGTGCAAAATAGGGAATTACCCTTCGTTTTGTTTGTTGGTTATTAGCACCCTGGATTGATGTTCCTCTGGCTTGTATTAAGGCATTCTTGGTCAACCAAATTTTAGGCAACTTTCTTCTTTTTTTTTCTTCCTGTGTTGGCCCTCTCCCATTGAAAAAGAAATAACCACTTGTCCAAGTTGGTCAAAAAGTTGTTCCTTGATCGACTCGCAGTTCCAGCACTACCAAATAATCATTGCTCCAACTTCTATGATGAAATATGCAACAACACCATCTTTCGGCTGATCAGACGCTGATGTATTAACATTTACTTCTGAGAAAGAGGAGCACATTTAATGTTTGGACTTAAAGCGAGTCGTATGGCAGGAGTCATATTTTTTAGTTTTAGCCATTTAATTAAAAACTTCAGAAAACTATAATATCAGTAAAGATTTTATAGGAAATGATTTGAGGAACCTATTTATAATTGTATATTTCTATAGGTCATGCAGTTATTGAATAGAATTATGGATCCAAACAAAGGTTTTTAATTTTTTGGCAGGATAGCCTTTATAGAACCTGTGTCATTCTGCTTAATTGCATGTCAACTTTACCCACCTGGACATAGTTGTTGGAACATCGATAATTCAATGCAAAAATTAGGTTTTCAAAATTTCCTGAAGGCATCTATGTAGTGTTTCATGTTTGACTGTAACAACTGGTCCTTGCACCTCAATCAATGCAAGTTTGCGTTTGTTAGGTCATCCGTGGTCAAAGGTCAGGTCAAATTTCAAATTGAGGGTGAAAGTCAGGTGAAATTGCAAAAAGCTGCAATTGAGCTCAGCTGTGAGGAAAGTGATCCCATACAAAGGACACACCCTGATTTTGAGATCTGCAAAAGCCAATAACCATGATAGCCAAAAACCGCGAAATACGGGTAACCGCCTAGTTTATAGAACCTGTGTCATTCTGCTTAATTGCATGTCAACTTTACCCACCTGGACATAGTTATTGGAACATCGATAATTCAATGCAAATATTAGGTTTTCAAAATTTCCTGAAGGCGTCTATGTAGTGTTCCATGTTTGACTGTAACAACTGGTCCTTGCACCTCAATCAATGCAAGTTTGCGTTTGTTAGGTCATCCGTGGTCAAAGGTCAGGTCAAATTTCAAATTGAGGGTGAAAGTCAGGTGAAATTGCAAAAAGCTGCAATTGAGCTCAGCTGTGAGGAAAGTGATCCCATACAAAGGACACACCCTGATTTTGAGATCTGCAAAAGCCAGTAACCATGATAGCCAAAAACCGTGAAATACGGGTAACCGCCTAGTTTATAGAACCTGTGTCATTCTGCTTTATACCTACCTGGACATAGTTATTGGAACATTGATAATTCAATGCAAAAATTAGGTTTTCAAAATTTCTATGTAGTCTATGTAGTGTTTCATGTTTGACTGTAACAACTGGTCCTTGCACCTCAATCAATGCAACATCAATTTAGATGACTGTTGTACTTTACAAATTGACAAATTTTATGCATCACAAAATGTGAAAATAATAAACATCATATTCACCAAAAAAAAATATGACCTCAAGACTCATGCAAGTGGGAAATGTGATTATTTTGCATCAGAAAAAATGCACTTGCAGAAACAAGTATAATATAGATTAAATTAAGCTACAGGTGTCAGCTGGTCACAAGTGAAAAGCCAATCTTAGCGGCTTATCAGTAAAGGGGTTTATCAATTGATATTGAGTTGATTTCAACTGTTTTGAGTGCAACATTTGAAATCATTACTATGTTTTGTTCCCTGTTATTTATTACCACCCAGGATTTGTTTTACCTGAAGCGCTTAGTAACAGAAGGGATGTCCCATGTACTGTTTGTTAAATGCATCCCTGGTTTATGTTTGTATGGTCTGGTCCTTGATCCACTTCCAATCCAACCACTGTACCAGACACGGCATTGCTCCTACTTCTATGATGAAATACAACAACACCATCTTTCGGCTGATCTGACACTGATGTAGTAATATTTATTTCTGACGAAGAGGAGCACATTCTGTGTGGGGAGTCATTGGAACATACGCAACTGAATGCACGAATGTTTCAAATATCCTGAAAGCATCACTAGGCATGTAGGGTTTGCCAATGTTTGATTGCTTAACAACAGGTCCTTGCAGGAAATAAACATTACAAAAATAGAATGTCCATACTCTTTGAGGGTTTTAACTTTGAGCAAAATTAATTAAAAACAATACATTCAATGAGAAACTGGTGAAATATTTGGAAAGTTGCAATAATATAAGTGGGGACTTCTTTTAGGTGTTTATCCAAAAGAGGTGTGCTTACAGCTTTTTGTTTTGAGGTCTTCCGAATGTAGTCAATCTCTCAATAATTTTTAACTTTACTATTGGTTTTGTATTTTGCAGGCATGTCCAAACTCGCCTCAATGCCAGCCGGAGGTGTAGCCGTTGCTGCCGGAGGTGGTGGTGGTGCCGCTCCAGCTGAAGAGGAAAAGAAGGAGGAAGAAAAGAAGGAAGAGGAGGAAGAAGAATCCGACGATGACATGGGCTTCGGTCTCTTTGACTAACTTTATCTAGTCGTGCCTGCCAGAAGAAACATCAAAACAAAAATCGGTTTTAAACCTTGCTTAGTTTACCATGGACATGCAGTACTATGGGCTTCAGTCAGGCTGACTGGATGACAAAACATAACTCTCAAATCTTATTCTGCTTTGTTCATATGAACATACAATGTTTTTGCAGTCAGTAGTCAAGCATCTCACTTTAATGTGATTCTTGTCTATTCATCATGAATTCTTTGTTTTCAATACAGTGAGTGGAAATCTGTAGTTCTAATGATTATGATGGTTTTACTCGTGTATTGAAAACAAAGAAATGTCTTACTAGAACTCAGTATGGCAGAGAAATAAAATAAGATGATACAAAGTTGGTATGTTATAATTATGCTTCATTCTTGGTGTGAAAAAAAACCCATCTTGACCCTTTGCATGGATCCACCATCTTGCAACCAAAACAAGATTCTCCCTATAAAAGCATCTGAAAAAAGTGTTTGTTTTCTAGCAATGTGCCGGACCCACCTTTGCACAGTATGTTTTGTGGGACCTGAGAGCACATCGGGCACAACAAATAGCATTCTGAATAAGAGGAATGTCCTGATATCAATCATATCATTTTGGATTTTTTTTAAAATTTGCAACATTTTATGGCAAATTATCAAAAAAACTAGGTAGACTTAAATGCTACATACTTAAGTGTATGTAGCTGGGATAAATAAAAAAGCCGACCGTCATTTGAAACTTTTGACCTTTCGTAGTGAAGGTACATGTGAAGTTCCCCAAAAGACCTAAAAATACACTTAAGTTTACCTCAAAGACACTTGTATCAATTTTTAATAATTTGCCGTAAAATTTTTATTATATAGCAGATTTCAAATGAAGTTATTTGATATCGGAAGGCCATTCCTCATCAGAATGCAATTTGGTGCGTCAGACGTGCTCTCAGAATCCACAAAAAAAGTTGGGTTACAGAGTATGTGGTATTAATAAGCAAGCACACAATGCACTTTGCCGGTGGAACTAACCTTGTTTTGAGAATTGACGTGACTGTGCAAAAGGTCCATTGTAGTTGTGATCCACAGACCCAAATATTTGACCTCTGCCTATAACATTAATGATAGGTCAAACTATACTTTTTCTGAATCCTAATAATGAGAGGAATACAATTACAGTGGAAACTCTTTAATACGAAATTTGTGGGGCCACAAAATTAAGTCTTATTCATCACATATGTGACCATCCAGCACAACTGAGTCCGGATGTCGCCAGTGCCACTATTGAGATATGCTCCATTGAACTTAACAATAAACAATAGGAAACAGGATTTATTGACTGTTTTATTGATTTTTCACTACTTAAATGTCAAGTACTATAGGCATGACATACATCATTTTAAAGCTAATTTCAAGCAGAATATTTTGGTTGAATATCTCAAAAATGATGATTGGCGACTTCAGGGCTCAGTTGTGCTGGATGGTCACATATTACATAGGGATTCAGTGCCAGGGACCTGAAAATCAAGCTTGTCTTACCAGGTTTTTTGTATTATCAGAGCTTGTATTTTAAAAACAAGTTTCCACTGTAGATGGTTTTTATCCATATTCCATACTATGGCCATTTTGGACATATGCAAAAAGACCAGCCAAGTGTCCCTCAGGGGTTTTCCTAAAGTGAAAAAGAGGGACAGTCCTGCTTTCTGAAAATTTCAGTGATGGCAAAATGTAAGAACAAATTTCACTTAAATTTTGCTATAGCATTCTCTTTAGTCGATAGTGATCAATTTAGACATGCAAAACCTTCCCTGAATTATGAAAGTATTGCACACCTCAAGTCTTTGAATTTGTTGGTACCTTGCTTGTGTACATAAAGGTTTTGGTTTTTACTGACTTCGGTAGGTTGGCAGGCAGGTCTGTGCAAATTACCATTTTTTCCCTATGTCCTGTTTGGAGGGTGTTTAGAGTCGCTAACAAGAAAAAACATGGTGTTTCAATTTTTGTCTAGCCCAGGGATGCAAATTGTGCGGGAGCGGGGAGCACCGCTCCTAGGAATTGACAGTCAAAATTGAGGAAATAATGCCTTAGAAGAAAGAAAAAGAAAGTGAGGAAAAAGAGGAGAGGAAGAGGGAAGGAGAAGAGGGAAACATATCTCTAATATCTATATAAATAAAAGGAAGTCGCTAAATCTTGTCCAGAAGCAGGCTCCGAGATGATTTGACTTTCAGCTCTGATTTATTCGTACATTGATCGGGGATATGGGGGGGGCACTCAAATTTTTTTTGGGTAGGGGTGTGCCACCGCCAGTTTCGAACTTGAGGTCTGAGGAACTGATCGGACAGCCAAAAAGGAGGGTCTAGGGAACTGATTGGCCGGTCAAAAGGGGGTCTTGGGAACTGATTGACCGACCAAAAGGGGGTCTTAGGAACTGATCGGCCGCCAAAATCTGAAAAATCTCGGAAACGGGTTCAATTTTGTTGCGTTTTTTGCCACAGATTTTTGAAGGAATCGATTTCACTTTGAATTGTGCATTAAATTATTAATCAGGAAAACCATTAATGCAAAATAGGTCTGGTTTGGCCTATTACGATGGAAACCTCAACAAACAAAGCAAACAGCATTCAAATCAAAAATTACTAGACCCTGTAGACCTTCAATCTATACTATTAGCCTACTGATAATTATAGCAGCAGCCCACCATAAAAACAAATCCACAAGAATTATTTTTTTAAGTGCCGAAAAGAAAAACATTTAGACAACATTGAACTGCCATGCTTATATGAGATGATGAGTGAAGTGTGCAGAATTTGACAGCCATTCCACTCCCGATTTCACTAGACCAGTAGATCGAAAATTACCTTTTAATTCATTGTTTATGGAGAGCTGCGAGGATGTGTACATAATTATTTAAGGTACTTTTCCTCATATTTGGCCATTTTATTCCCAAAAGAGATCTCAAAATCATTTATTTCTAGCTAAATGTTCACCAGCTGGAGCCATCGCGGTCGTGCAGTGCTGCAATGTTTATAACAGTCAACCAGTGTTGCCACTCTAAAAGGAGCCCAAACTCCCGCCCAACGTTCACTTTACAATGTATTTCAATGGGGGAGAAATTAATGGAAAATTCCCTTTCGCAAAAGTAGCTTTTGGGTCTGCTTTTGGGCTTGAAATGTTAGGACAGAAAACACGCCTCTCAAGATGCCGATGAGAGCGGAAATCGATGATCTGAGGGTCTATGGAACGGCTAGAAAAATTTTGGGGCTTCAGAGCGGGCAAACAATGAATTCAGAGGGTCTAAGGAACGGCCAGCGGCTCTGAAAAAGGGGGTCGTCGCCGCGGCACATACCCGTATACCTGGGAAATGTGAGTGCCCCCCCCCGGGGTACATATTGCCATTAAACCATCTGTCGTTCATTTTTGCAAAACTATTCAATCACTATGGAAATAACAAAAAAATGGCCAGTTGCTAGGCCGTTGAGGTCAATAACCTTATGGGTCAGGTCATGACAGCAAATGCGTCAAGTGGCGAGTCACGCACCTGCGCGTACACGGCACCATGGTTTCACGCGCTTTACCGCGCATGGTATGGACGCACTTAATGTTGGCTTACCGCGCGTGTACGTGACTGACTTCTGTGAGACAGTGGCGGATCCAGGAATTTGGGAAAAGGGGGGCACACTCGAAGTTTTTGCCGCCACCTTCTTGAATGGCCACGAAGCACCATTGTGTCACGCGCCGTGCAGGGGGTTGTGTCCCCTCAGAATTGGAAACTTGGTCAAAGTAAAGGCCTTGAAGCCATTTTGGGGGATCATTGGGTGTAAGCTGATGAAAAAGGGGGTCATTGGGTGACAGATATGCAAAAAAGGTTAATGTTAGGGGGTGGGTGAAAGTCCACATTTTGGGAATTCTGCGGCCCCCGCCCCGCAATTAAATCCTGGCTAAGATATAGGTTTAGTTATTAACAATACGGAATCGCTTAAAATGTTTTGCAGCAACTTTTAAACATGTTTCTTACATGTTTTATACTATTATAACCCGGAATTGAAACGTTTTCTAGCAACCTCTTTCAATGTTCAATATACGACTATATACGATCTTTCTGTCACGAGCTGTTTCAAAAGTAATCTGAGGGATTGAGTGAGTAGGCCTAACAACATTATCACAGGTCTGGATAATTATGTTTATCAAGCTAACATGATCATTACTATACTGGATGAATAATCTACACCAAGACGCCATGATTATCATCACCGTTTACCATGTTTACTATACCACTCCCGTTTACTAACCGCTCCCGTTTACTCAACTGCTAGTATAGTTAATAAGTGAAGCAGCGAAGCTACTGAATGAAAGAGAGAAAGACACTTGTGCAAAATATTGAGGAATTCACATGATTTTCAAGAAATAAGAGCCTTAAGGGTAGATGCGGTATTGTTGGTCGAAGCAGCCAAAAGTGTTGTTATTTCAGCCCTTTTTACAACATAACTCAAAAACCACAGGACCTACAAAAATATTTCTGTGATATTTGAATTCTTCTACACGCTCGCAAGGAAATGAGCAATGCAATTTTTGCCAAAGCTCACTACCATTCGCAAGATTTTGTGAACTACCAAATCGCAACACTTTAAAATAGTGTATTACCTTAAAAGAGGAAGGTGTTGGTGTTAGAGTTTGGATATGGGTAACAATTTGAGGAAATTTACAATTTATCATCAGAGTATAGGTCTGAGACCATAATACCTAAATTATGGTCTCAGGAGTAGGTATTCAATGTAATCTATTAGGAAAAAAGAAGTTGGGTGGTGGCAATAGGGCACATATCTGAGGAAATTAATAAAGTGAAGGCAATGAGGAAGGTGTTGGTGTTAGAGTTTGGATATGGGTTACAATTTGAGGAAATTTACAATTTATCATCAGAGTAGGTATTCAATGTAATCTATTACTAATTAAAGACGCGGCGCGGTGGCAATAGGGCACATATCTGAGGAAATTAATAAAGTGAAGGCAATGAGGAAGGTGTTGGTGTTAGAGTTTGGATATGGGTTACAATTTGAGGAAATTTACAATTTATCATCAGAGTAGGTATTCAATGTAATCTATTAGGAAAAAAAGAAGTTGGGTGGTGGCAATAGGGCACATATCTGAGGAAATTAATAAAGTGAAGGCAATGAGGAAGGTGTTGGTGTTAGAGTTTGGATATGGGTTACAATTTGAGGAAATTTACAATTTATCATCAGAGTAGGTATTCAATGTAATCTATTAGGAAAAAAAGAAGTTGGGTGGTGGCAATAGGGCACATATCTGAGGAAATTAATCAAGTGAAGGCAATGAGGAAGGTGTTGGTGTTAGAGTTTGGATATGGGTTACAATTTGAGGAAATTTACAATTTATCATCAGAGTAGGTATTCAATGTAATCTATTAGGAAAAAAAAAGAAGTTGGGTGGTGGCAATAGGGCACATATCTGAGGAAATTAATAAAGTGAAGGCAATGAGGAAGGTGTTGGTGTTAGAGTTTGGATATGGGTTACAATTTGAGGAAATTTACAATTTATCATCAGAGTAGGTATTCAATGTAATCTATTAGGAAAAAAAGAAGTTGGGTGGTGGCAATAGGGCACATATCTGAGGAAATTAATAAAGTGAAGGCAATGAGGATTGAATCCTCATTGCCTTCATTTTATAAATTTCATGGGGAAAAAACAAGTCATAAAGGAATTCAGTGTATCAATACTAAAAAATCAGAAGTGCCAGTGAGGAGATGATGACCTGGAAAAAGTTGTCAAGGATATTGAAATTGACTCGTCAACATTAAGAGGTAAACATAAAACAGACAGTAACCAACCATAGTAACAGAAATGTAGATACAAGGGTCAGCAAGTGGCTCCTCCTGACCAACATGATTTAAGGAAATTAAAGGGAAACAAATAGAGGCCAAATCAAACTATATATTTGAACATGATATACAAATTTGATTCCCTATTGATGCAAAAATTTAGGAAGTTAAAACTATAAGGGCATGCTGCAAAAGGATGCTAGTGCTAAGCAAATAATTCAATATTTTTACCTTTCAACACTCAGAAGGAAAAAGACCAAAAAAAGAGGTAGGAATTTCTTGATAAGGGAAAGTTATCAGAAGGGGGGGCAGAGTGACAAAAAGTGAAAGAGAAAAGTGCTCCCTCCAATAAAAAAAATTGTGGGGGGCAAAGGGAAAGAAAAAGACAGGAGCCTATGTCCCAGCAAATCTCACACCAATCATGGACCAAACTAGTATAAAATACCAAATTTTTGCGCGCTACACGCGCACCCTTTTCCAAATAAAGGACTTTTCGAAAGCTCAAACACTTTACAGTTATGTATATGGTCGAATCCAACGAAAAGTGTACACGGCATGTTCAGGGCCATAACTTAAAAGTATTAATCAATTGGCATTCGTTTTTGTATTGTGTTTATTCGCCTTGATCATACGCTTCGCGCCATATATAATAAGGCCCCCTTCTGTGAAAAACTTAGACACAGAGACCCCAAAACATGCTATTTTTACCCATTTTTCAAAATATTTCTTAAAGTATTTTTAAAAACATATAAATCAGTTATGAAAAGAAGTCATTGGATTGAATCTAAATTGATTTCCTGAAAGGTGTGTATTCAAAGATTGCCTGTTCAATTTTTCACATATTTGTACATAATTATGAATTTTTGTGATAATTTTTGAGTGGTATTTTATTACATTACCTACGAATACAATTTTTCATAGCACTAGAAAAAAATAAAAAAAATGGAAATCACTAATAAATGCGCAATTGATACAAGCTTTGATATGTCCAATACTGAAATGCATTGCATTCGAACATCTTTATTATTGTGTTTAGCTGCCAGAAATTCTAAATGGCACAAAGGTAGGTTTGGTAAAAAATATGCATTACCTCCAAATACATGTTAAAAGCTGTGCCATTTCCACAAAGTGAGAGAATAGTAAACAATAGTTAAGCAATAGGTGCAGGGTAATACACTCTTTATTTCTACCAAGTTTCAATAGCCTGCGTTTAAATATTTCTGAGATGTCAACAATAAAAGCAAGTATTCGTAGGTAAATTTCGGTAACCGAATGTTACCTACGAATACAATTTTTATCATGACAGTATTGTGAAACACCGCCATTCATGCCAATGCCCATATTGGTACATAACAAAGGCCTGTATGTTTGCTATCAAATCATATGTCGATGAAAGTTGCGAATTCACATACATGCCCACCATGCAAAACTGAATACGGCTTAATTGGTGAAAAATATGTACTGAAATAGACGACGGTCTGCTCATTTGAAAGAAAAATCAGATTCAAAGAAGATTAGAAGGGGATAAATACTTGGATTTGTCAACTGTCATGTGTGCTTCATTTTAAATGTTTACCGACCTTCAGGTTTCTGAGTAATTTGTGTCCAAATTGATTTATTCGAAAGTAACTTTTGACGTTTTCGCTAAGGTTACCTACGAATACCATGGAAAAAACGACTGTTCTCATTGTCTCATGATCTAGACAACACATTGATGGACCCTGGTATAAAGCTAATTGTAGTTGCCCTCAAACGAAAGGCCACAAGACGTAACTGACTCCAAGATGGACTTCACAAGTCTGCAATAACGGTTTTAAGCGATTTGTGTGCAATTAAGCAAATTAAAGTCACTTTAGTGCCTTTGTTTCTTACTTCAATCCTCTTTCAACCGCTGTGAACCGACATTATTAATACATGATAGGGTCTAAAGTATCAATAAACGCACATAAAAAATAATACATTCAAAGTGCTTAATAAAATGAAGTTTTGATTGCGATATCCACCAAAAGTCTAATTCTTACCTACAAATACTGAAATGTTACTTACGAATACAGCATAATACATGACATATGTAATGAAGTGTCTCTACCAATGGAAATTAGTTGTCAAAAACTTAAAGCGGTACCCCAGGACACTATTATTACCCATATACGGATTCATTCAACAATTATTTATTATGTAAAATTGCTGATTAACTACTTGTATATCAAAATGAAGTGGTCAAAATCTTGCTAAAAGCATCAAAAATTTTTGATCTAAGGTAATAGCATTTATTCATTTGGACGTACCTTCTGAAAGAGATCTAAAAACTACCGTTTTATTCATTCATTACCATAATAGCAAAATTTAAACCTCTAAACTCAATATAGATATTGTTAAATCGCTCATGTTACCTACGAATACCCGGGTTTCTTCACCTTTTCATTGTATAAAGCGTTAGGTGTATGCGTATAATTCCTAATATTCTTGAAAACATATACCATACTCGTTCTAATACAATGTGTAAATTGATTCATACTCATTTGATAAATAAAATACAGAAACTGACCTAAACTTCATTTTCAAAAATAAACTAGCATAAATTGACTAAGATCATATTGATCGCGTTATAAAAATAAAAACAAATATTTTCTGGTTGAGCTAGCATTTTCCTGACACCCTGTGGTCTACATTACACGAAAAAAAGCGTTAATGGGAATATTCCATTTGTTTTAGGTTGATTAGTATTGCGATAGTGAAAGCATCCTAGTGGTATTCGTAGGTAACATTGGGTTTTGATATCACATTTACTATCACACGTCCTGGATTTATTTTTCAAGATTAGTAATGGCACTTTTGGTTCCTATAAGGCCAATATGTCATCAATCAATGGGCAAAAGGAAAAAATTGTGGAGACATTTTTATTTCGGACTTATAGTTTTGGCCCGTGGACACTTTTGGTTGGATTCGACCATATAGATTAAGATTAGAGTCTTTTTAAAAAACATCCTATGTTACCATTCTCATCTTTTGTGCAGAACAAACCTATTTTATGTCTGGTATGATTGAGGAAATCTTGACCCTAAAAACCTTGCTCCTGAGGAAGAAATCACAATTTGCACCCCTGGTCTAGCCTGATAAGGCAGGAGACTATGTAATCACTTTTCCGTATGTATGGGGTGGGTGTGTGTGTGTGTATGTGACAATTTGGTTAAAGTTTTGATTAAATGCTCTCAGATGAACAGTTCAAATCCTATTGCTAGGAAACTTGGGCCATAGGTGCAGTATGAAGTTCCTCATGTTATGAAGTTGTGTCACATAATTTCAAGGTCACCATAAGTCATTTGAGGTCAAATGTTTTCTTGAAATTTGGATTAAGTTGCTCTCAGGCTATGTATTTCGCCATGCTTTGACGTATCAAGCTACAATTTTGAACAGTGATCGGGGCAAGTGTGTCGAGCTACTCAAGTGATGGGGAAAAGTGCGGGAGGGCAGGATGGGCAGTACGGGGTACGGGGGTGGGAGGAAGATAACAAGCAAATACCCTGTGAAAAAAATATCTGGAGATCCGTATGGGGTACAGTGACGTAACTTCGTGTTGAGTAGCGCGACCAGAGGTTCTCGACCAGAGTAGATTTTCAGGTCATTTTGGGGTCATATGAGGTCAATTTACTAAAAACTATTGTATGGGCATGAAACTTGGTGGGTACAGTCAACATTTAGAGCTGAATATTTGGAAGGTCATTTCAGGGTTATCTGAGGTCAAATTACTAAAAACTGTCGTATGGGCACGAAACTTGGTGGGTACAGTCAACATTTAGAGTAAAATTTTGGAAGGTCATTTTGGGGTTATCCGAGGTCACCCGGGGGTCATATGAGGTCAAATTACTAAAAACTGTCGTATGGGCATGAAACTTGGTTGGTACAGTCAACATTTAGAGTCAAATTTTTGCGGGGTCACCCAGGGGTCATCTGAGGTCAAATTACCAAAAACTGGCATATGGGCATGAAACTTGGTGGGTACAGTCAAGAGTTAGTCAATTTTTGGAAGGTCATTTCGGGGTCATCCGAGGTCACCCAGGGGTCATCCGAGGTAAAATTGCTCAAAACTGTTGTTAAGGCCATGAAACTTGGTGGGTATAGTCAACATTTAGAGCCAAATTTTTGGACGGGCGGTCATTTCAGGGTCTTCCAGGGGTCATCCGAGCTCAAATTACTAAAAACTGTTGTATGGGCATGAAACTTGGTGGGTGAAGTCATCATTTAGAGCCAAATCTTTAGGTCATTTCAGGGTCATCTGAGGTCAAATTAGTAAAAACTGTCAGATGGGTAAGAAACTTGGTTGGTACAGTCACCATCAGCCAGGTCATCGTGCCCAGCAGAAAAACGCCAAATTCATTTACCTCTACTAAAAGTAATCGCAAAAGCAGGCGAGACTCGTGGTTCGAGAACCGCCTTGTGTAATAGGTGCACCCATTATTTTACTCGAATTGACTCATCTACTACCGGGGTTTAAACCCACGACCTCGGGCAGTGCTCTTTCAAAGACCATGTGTTTTAAATGTTGATGAGCGGAACAATGGCCTATAAACATTCTATTAACTTAGGTGCACTTTTGCACCCCATTTTGAAAGTTGTGCAATTTCATCTTACGCCAAGCAATTATTTGAAGTGCAGTCTGGGACAATTGACACAAAGTCGGTATAATGCACCACACCACAGGCAAATTTTGGGGTGCAAATTGCACTGCAATAGGACTTATTTCGAACGCTGCCAAAATATAGTTTTAGTTTTGGGGAGTTTGGTTAAGTTCGGAAAAAGCATTGTTCTGAAGGTCATTTCAGGATTACAGTTATGCAGGGGTGGCAAAACAGATTTGCTGGATCTTTTGGGTTGTTCTCTGGCACCCTGTAAGTGACTTATGCAAAGAACACCATTCCTGTGACCTAGGCATTCTTATGAAAAGACTCCATTTTTCCTATTTTGTGGGCATGTGTGACCAGATAGCACATGCCTGTTCAACAAAATGTATTTGGATGAATCTTGGATGGTTCTGGCCAGGTTTCCGATTCAACAATTGACTGCATTTCTGTAGGATATACATGTATGTAGTTACCGGGAGGGGGGGTAATGAATATGATTGCATGATTGCATATGGATATATATAGGCTTGGTAAGAGCAAAAGGTAAAAAATATGGGGTCATTGGGCAAGAGCATGATTTTGAACATTTGATGAGAGCAAAATGTAACAAATGTGTGGTCATTGCATTGTGCTATTTGGACTAGACCTAAATTAGATTACACTGGGTGAAAACATTGACTTATTTAAAATGGGGTCTTTGGGTAAGAGCCAAAACAGTCTCACAGAAGCCTCAAACATTGAATATTTGGTTTTAAATGGCTTTGTTTTTTCTAAAGAAGAAAGTCAATGAAAGTTGCTGTTGAAATTGAAAAACAAGTTTCTTAGGGTAACAGATCGAATGGAAAAGTAGGGGTCTTTGGGTGAAAAATATGTTTTCAAAAAACGATATGGGTCTCTGGGTGACAGCGGTGTTGAAAAAGTGGTAGTGCCACCCCCCCACCCATCGTGATAGTACAGCGAATCCTCTCGTTTTTCAACAGCTACGCATGGCGATTTTGTTCGAGATAGGCCGAGCGACTCAGGCTAAGCATACCATGACTATCATATGAGATACCACAGAGTTTCTATATTCTACACATTATTATGATTTGTGCATGCTCTAGTACCCCATATGATGTTGCTATTACAAGAAAAATCGATTTGTTTTCAGGTAAAAGTCAGGTTTTGTTTCCAGTACACTAACTTGAAATGCAATACACTAATTAGCGGCGACTGCTGTTTGTTGTGTATATGTTTTACTGCATTTTGTGTGTAAAGATTTTTAAATCGCCGTAAAAATTGTGATATATTTAATTTTGAGAATTACAATTATACTTTATAGGTATAAAGGAACATGTTCAGCCCATTCAGTTAAGATCCAGGTGCAAGTCCTATAACACAATGCATATGTAAACTTTCTTTATCTGTGTCAATAATAGAATATTGATTTCAATGGAGTATGGAGCTGTATGGAAAAAATATTTATAATATAGGGTGTTGACACTGTGCCCCGGTTACTTACAGGGTAAAAAAAATTTGAAGTGCACATGAAACGACACAAAAATCAGTTTCACTATAGATTAGGAAATATTTTTATTATTTTATGCTAAGTGTTTCATGATGACAAAATACAATATGTATAAACAACAGCACAGTTACTGTGACCTGAATATATTCATATATAGTAAAGAGGTGAAAGACACTATTTGTACATACTTCACTGAATACTCTCAAACTGATGGAATAATGGGGTTACATTTTCGTCATCAGACTTCTGTGCTCATATCAAATTGGTGTTTCCATATTAAATGTACCTTACAGATTCATGTAACATGTCAGTATACAGTGGCGTACCGTGGCCGCTCCTACCCCGGGGGGCTGAAGAAAATTAAATTTTGCCGTCCCTTCCTCAACAGCCCGAAAAGGTTGACCTAATTTTTTTTTTTTTCGGTGGTTTGAAAAAGTGGAGGAAAAAAAAAAAAAGGATTTTAGGCGCTAGCGCCCTAAAAGCACAATTTTTTAAGTTTTTAATACTTTTTCAAACTTTTCCGCCCTTTTTTCTTTACTAATTATTTTTGCCGCCCCTTCTTCTTCCGCCGCCCTTTTGTTCTGGCCGCCCCTACTTTGACCCCGGGGGCTGGCACCTCCAAAATATGCGCATGGTACATGGCTTTGTCTAGCAATGTTAACACATGTATCTGTTTATACACTAACAAAAAAAAGGCGGCAAAATCTGAATTTTTATGATTTTCTAAATGAGCAAATCACTGAAAAGGCATTGAACAGGTATGACAAAAGAGTCCATGTGTGGTATATGCTAGTCAAGAGAAGAATGATAATTTAAAATAAAGAATAAGTAAAATACAGTATTATATATTCCCATCATTTAGGGGCTGTGCAATAATTATGAGGGGAACAAGCCATTTTTGGCAGGCAGAGAGAGGGAGGAGCAATTTTTGTCATGCCGTTTGAAAATTTAGCCCCCTTCCATAATTATTACACAGCCCCTTATGCATATTAATTAAATTCAGCACAAAGTGTACTAGCTCTAGATTTAGTAAGAATGTCTTCATCAACAAGCTATTATGCATTATAGGCAACATCATTAATTGACAGATACCTGCAAACTGCAGGGATGTCAATTAACACTAAACCATTAAGTACACCCATTTAGGCACAAGTTTATCACACTCTCACACCAAAGTAGAAAATATCATGCCAATTAAGTAGTAAATATTACACCATGAGCTGCCAAAGTAGTAAAATATCATGCATCATCAAAATATTATCATGTGAAAATAACCAATAAGGCCAAGGAAAGTCGATTTTGAGTTTCCCGTCACCCGCCCTCACTTCATTTTCTGACCCTCACTTGAATTCATTGTTGTGATTTTCCAAAAAATACCAATAAAAACTGGTTATATTTGCAAAAAAAAATATGAATATCCCTTTTTTTTTTTTTTTTTTCAAAATCAAAACATACATTTTGCTGGCAACCTTGCAGACTCTTTTTAATATACTTTTGAATCTCATTTGGGCTAAACATCCATCTTCAAGTGAGTGAGCGGCAAATAACAACACATTTTACATGCGTGTTGGTCATATAATGAAAGGCAGACAAATAATGAATAATGAAAAAGTTACCTCACTTGTTTTCAAAAATTATGTGACGGGAAACTCAAAATTGACTGTTAGGGGCCTAATATAGTGTAAAACTGTTGCACCGAATCCAAATGGCTTCATTTGGTCTTTCGTTTTCCACGGCTGAGGGGGCTGAACATCCCCTGTGTTGTGCAAGCGCGACGGGCAGTGCTTGGGCGCAGAATACAAATTTTTATTCAAGTTTATCATTTTAGACAATATCCCATGCCAAGCAATTCCGAAAAGTTGACAGCCCTGAACACTAGGTCTTAGCTAGAAATTGAAGGTTGCCCATCATTTGAATAAAATTGCATGTCCTAATTTGACCTTTAAAACATTTACCAGACATCTATAACCCATTGGGGGTTCAAAAAAGTTCAAATATGTGCTTATATGGCCTTGTTATACAAATTGGGTCTACTAAAAAGGGCAATTAGCTTCTCAAAACATACAATTTATAATATAGCATCTGTCAAAGGCATTAATTTTGCCCATCCCAGGAGCAAACCCCCCGTCCAAAATGACGGCCAGACGGGTAGCTAGCTAAGACCCTGGCCCTGAAGCTTTTTGACAGTACACACCCCCCATGCCAATCCAAATAAAACATCTGGCCTTTTTTGAAGGAAAAATTCACCAAAGGTCCATTTTTTTTCAGTAGATAAACGTTAAAATTGGCCCCTTTTTGAAGGAAACACTTTTGAACCTGCCGCACTCACTAAAATAAATCTTGGCTACAGGTCTGGTACATCATTTTCAAACTATTCCTTCAAAAATATACAAAAAAATACTGCTATCTATTAAAATGTACAATTACGGGCAAACCATGTCAGATGTAGAATATTGCATGATTTCATGTGACAAAATATGTAAAAATTCCTTTTTGTTTTTATTTGTTCATACATAATTTTCTTATATTTGAGAATCGGTTTCTAACGTGCTGTTTCAAGGCGATCTGCATTTGCATAGTCAAACTAATAGTCCCTGTTTTTCATACCATTTAATTAAGATGTGAACAGTGACGTACCAGGTGAAATTTCCAAGGGGAAAAACTGCAAAATCTACCAGGAGAAATGCAGTGCGTGAAAATGTGCATGAAATGCTATAAAAACCAGGATAAAGAACTGAAAAATGTTACGGGATTTCAGCTTTTTTCTTGTTGCTCAAATTAACATGTTCTCTTTTAGTTATTTTACCCTATTTCATGCCATTTTTCAGGGTTTTTTTTAGCATGTTCAGCTTTTCCAAAGTTTCAGGTCTGAAAGAAGATGCAAATTGCAAATTTGTATCTAGTCCTGCTATTTCAAACCGGAGGAAAACCCCGCCCCCGTTCAGTACGCCACTGGATGTGGATCTGACATTGTTTCATTTTAATAACATCGATCATATCGATGGTACACATACAAATATACATACAAATTTTTTCTTTATCATAATTAATATCTATTGTACATTATAAATTTGACAAAATACATACACCAGATCTCTTGCTATCCTAATCTCATAATTGATACATTCATCAATGTAATTAAGTACTAATATGTGACAATTACAATTGATTGCATATTTAAGAATACATTCTCTAGCTATTTTGTCTAATAACCAGCAAAAACAAAACTGTTCTTATTAACATTACAGATGCAGTGGAGTAGAGGGGCAAGGACAGAAATTCAACTTCATTATAACCAATATAAATTAGTGCACATTTTCGTGCAGCAGAGTGAAGAATTTGGAGTGGGGCACCCTTATGTATCCTTGGCCCTGGGCACCACAACGCCTAGCTACACCACTGTATAAATGTGTTAAAAGTTTTTCATAACGTTTTTTAACATTTAGTACAGTTATGACCCAAGTTTGGTTGCAATAGCATTTGTACATACAGGCTGAGAGCATTTAATCAAAACTGTAATCAAAACTGTAATCAAAGTAATCAAAGTGTCACATACAGCCAGACATACCCCCACATATAAAATATTTCCTTCCATATAAAACCACTGTAATGTTATCAAATGCTCTTGTTATTCCCCACTTTGATTATGGCAGCATGGTCTGGTCAAATTTTAGTGTAGAGTACCATAATAGGCTTCAGGTACTTCATAATAATTTAGCTAGAATAATTCTCTCAGCAGATATAAGGACACCAACTAATGATTTAATGAATACATTGCAGTGGGTTAAACTTGATCAAAGATGGCATAATACTCTATTAATGACTGTTTTCAAATGTTTAAAGAACGAATATCCATCATACTTATCTTCTCAATTTGATTTTGTTCATGATAACCATAATCATATAACTAGAAATCATACTTCAAATACATTGATTGTTCCAAAATTTAAATCAAATTCAGGTCAACGTGCTTTTCACGTCAGGGCAGCCTATGCATGGAATTCTTTGCCACCGACAGTAAGAGCGCAGATGGAAAATATGACTTTAGGCCAATTTCAGTCAAAAATTAAAGAAATTTAGGCCTGTCTTTATCTACATTTTGTTCATTTGCTTGCTTATTTTTTGTATAAATATAATTATTGTATTTCTGTATTTTGAACCATGGTATTTATAATTTTCTTGTATTTGATGATACCATTATACTTATTTGTAATACTAGTATATTATGTATGCTATTTTTTGTAAATATTGTGTATCATAATATATTTTGTTGCTATAACATGTATACAATGAGGGCCTGCTTGAAAAGCAGTGCTTGTCACTGAAGCAGTATTACCCTCAATAAAGAAAGAATAAATAATAATAATAATAATACATACAGCCATCCATATGGCAAAGTGATTATATAGTCGCCTGTCTTATCAGGCGAGACAAAAATGTTGTCAAAATGTTATTGTAAAATATTTTTGGCACACAATTTAGCAAAATATTTTGCTTATATTATCTTATAAATAACATTATGATAGAATGTTTTCCATCAAGTTTTCAAAAATCATTTTGGAACGTTCGTTATATAACATTTTGTGTTTGCTGGGTACATATAAATATATACACGTTGGTCATTTTTTGTGTTTGTTAAGTTTATTTTATAGAAAGTTAAAGCAGGATGGTCTGATTTCATCAAATGATTTCCACCTTGGTCAATTGACCTTGATCCCACTCACCACCTGTGATGTCTGATGTCAGCTAGTATTCCAAACCCCTCTTGATATGAAAACCAAAAATGTACATTGAATGCCCTGTATAGAATACAGTGTAAGAAGTGGGTTGAGACACATCTGTGTACATCCATATCAAAAGGATGCACTTGTCAGCTAGGAAGAAATTATAAAAACCCAAACTAATCTCAAGTGGATGTCACCGTCACATATGGTTTTGGAATGTTCTCTGTATTCCTAAACCATGTGAATATTGGGATGATTTAAAGTGACCTCCACTTGAGATGAGTCTAGTATTTATTCATAGCTATTATGTAAAAATAGACACATGTAGCAGCTAACAAGTCTATCTTTTTTGATATGGATGTACACATTTTGGCTTACAAAGTCCAAACAAAACATTTTTCAATCCCAATATTTCACAGGGTCAATGAGAATAACATGGGCTTTCCACTAATACCAGAATCTCAAATTGACCCTTTCAGTAAATCCCATAAGCCTTTGCGAGTACACCTGAGATGTCGTCATTTGACATCACGCCTATCTGCGCCATTGCGCACATCGGTTATCGAACATCGTTACTGCACATTGCTAGTCTGCGTGATGTCAAATGACGACATCTCAGGTGTACTCGCAAAGACTTATGGGATTTACTGAAAAGGTCAATTCTAAAGAGAAAAAGTGAGGACAAAGTTTTTGATCAGACCACCCTCCTTTAATGTTAAGACAACACTTCATATGATAATGATAAACAATACTTACACCTAGACTTTCCTGAGCTAAGATTAGATTGTAATATGATTTTGGTAATAAAGGTAAATAATTATAATTTGGTATCAATATAGGATATAGAAAACATTGTACATGTATCAAAATGCTATTGAATTAATTCAAGCCATTTACCACTTCTATTCTATATTGCTATTAAATACTTTTGTATTTTCAGTTGTTGGGTACAGGTCATTTCAACTGAACCAAAATTATGAGCCCTGGGAGCAGGGGTAGTGTAGACTGCATTCGGGAGTCCTGGACTCACCAAAATACAGTTCGGGCCCCTATTTTTGAATTATCTGCAAGTTCAGGGGTTCCTGCAGAGTGCAGACCCCCAGTTTTTCAATCCAGCACTACCGCAGACATACTATTTGCTGCATTTGTGCAACTCGGACTCACCAAACTCTACACAGACCCCCTATTTTTTTTTTATTTTCTGCAAGTTTTAGGGTCTGAAGTGTTTTGTTCTAGCACTATACCCCTGCCTGGGAGGAGGGTAAATGGGGGGACTGTGGGAGGCAAGACATTTTTTGGGAAGCCCAAAAGGGGGGGGGGGACAACAAGAAATAAGCAGGTCAAAATGAGGGGTCGAGGAAATTTCTGGCCCATATGGGCCTCCTTTTCAATAAAAAAGGCTTTATAAGTAAAGCTCTAGGCTTAGAAAAACAGTACAGAAAAGTTCCAATCATGTACCATGTTGGTCTTACTTGACACAGCATATTGAATGTGGTGTCCAATACAATGGTCGAATTTGCCCAGGGAATATGCATTGAAATTGGCAGAAATTGAATAGTTGGTTGAAACAGGTTGATGGTCGAACATGAGCAATGTATTTTGTCCTCCTGAACAGGTACTTGTTGATTTGCAAGTCGGAAGTGTTAATATCGTCACAAATGTGGACCATTTTACCATTTGTTAAGTCCATGAGAACTACCTGCCTATTGGTCAAAAAGAAGTTATCAATTGAACCAATCAGCAACATTGTTAGAATAATTTCACCATGCAAAATTGGGGCGAATTATTTACAAAGCTTCATTCTGATTGGTGATTTAAATGAAGATATCATGTAAATGACCAATCAGAGGCAATGTTAGATCGGCAGGTAGTACTCAAAAAAAGTCCCGGGTGTTAAGTACATTAAAATCTGATGTCACAGGCAGGTGGCTAGCTAAGACACTAATTCTCAATGATGAGTGGGTCGCTGACAGGCTGACAGACAGACAGACATCTATGACTTAAGAGCCAGAGCTTTGATCTCATCCTGTAATACCCTGGTGATATGCATAGCTTTCTGTGCCTCTTCACCACCAATCTTCTCAAGGGCGACTTGGGCTGCTTCCCTCACATTCGAGATGGGATCATTCCGCCTACATGAAAGAAATGAAGAAATGGACCTCAGACAAACTGATGAAAGAAACACATGTGTACTATGAATTCATTAATTGTATCATTTTCACTGTGGATGTTGATCTGTTTTGTCTGAAGGAAATACAAAAAGTTTTAAGAAACATTTTTTTTTTCAGATGATTTTACAAAATAGATTTTTATATTGAGCAATGACTGGCCTCCACTTTAGACAGCCCTTGTTCAAGTGATCAGGCCCATACATACTGGGCATACACAGCAAATTCACAAGGGTCCACTTTTTGCAATTTTTGGTGATAAGAAATTTTTAGGGGGTTTATATCCACTTGTTACAAAACAATCTGCCCAAAATGCACTTTTCATTTGAAACGGTAAACATTTTGGAAGTCCTGCACCGTATAAATCATGCATATGAACCTGCAAGTGATAATCGCAAATTAATTAAAACACTAGAATCTAGGGTGTTCCTAGTGTTGTGTTTGTAAGATTTACCAACTGTCTAAGATTTAAAAATTTGTGACGCTACTTACCAGAGATGTACAATAGTCGACACTGCTTGCTTAGCTTTGATGTAACCCAACGACAGACAACCACTCTCACGTACCAATCTATCTTTATCACGCAGCAATCTCAGCAGACTATTAGTGACACGTTTGTTGCCAGAGCTTCCTACTCGAGCCAATGAGATAGCAGCTACAGCTTTCACGTTGGGGTCTTTGTCTTTACAAAGGTCAAGGAGTGCTTCCAGTACTGTTGGGCTGTTGAATTTGGCTACCAAAAATAAAATTAAGGAGAAAAGGAATGAACGTTAAACTAGGCAGGCAGGTATTAAACTGGATGGGCACACAAAATGTAGTGGAAGTGGAATGTCATGCTAGAATTTAGATGAAATTCTGAAACATAAGTTTTAACATAGTTATTAAAATAACTATGTTCTTGGTTTTTAGCACTATGTAGGGCTCTTGAATTTGGTTACCAAAAATAAAATTCTGGCAAAAGGCAAGTTTAAATCAGCAGGTTCTAACCATACAGAATGTAAAAGCACCAAATTTTGTATGGAGTGTACCCAGTAAGTTTTGAAAAACTTGGCATTACATCTGTATCACCAAAAATGGGACCTATCAACAATATGCTAAAGGTTTCTTTGGCAGATGTCAAGAATTTGCCACCACTTGCCATGTACCCAAAATGGACATTATGGGACATCACTAAATTTGCCCAAAAGGCATCCAAATTTACACTTGGGCATATCCATATATCATGAAACATACATGAAGACACCCTCCCTGGTCATTTTTGTTACATATTGCAAATTTGTTTCTAAAACCCCATGGACACTGCTGCCATTGTCACCATGCCTTTGATTGGATAATTAAGCGATATAATCATCAGAGTAACCAATCAAAACAGATCTTTTAGATTAATAGCAATTTTAAGCATAATCCCCTTCAGCCCTAATGACTTTTCTAATCACATCTCTGATTGGTTCAATACATGATATAGCTCTCTTTGTAACCAATCAAAATTTGACTGGTATATTGCCCATGGGGTTAATGGCATGATATCATATAAGTTTAAGCTTACCAAGATTTTGTATAGCATCAATGCGTACTGTAGAATCCATGTTGAACACCAATCTCATAGTGTAACTCTCTAAGGCTTGCTGCTGAACACATCTCCAAAAGTCTGTCTTCTCACCATCAAGGAAGCAAAATTCTATATCAGAGAGAAAGACAACAAAATTACCTTATTTCATAAAAATAAATTCATTTGATAGAATTGTGGACCATTATACATTGTATGTGAACACAAAATGAAGGCAAGTGCATGCCCGGAGGGGGTACTCACATGTAAATGGGGTATGGGTATGTGCGGCGGTCAAGGGTCCCTTTTTCAGGCTCCCCGGCAGTTCCTTAAGCCCTACATTTGGATCATGCTCCAGTTCTTCAAGCCTCAAACTCTGGTAATTGTAGCTCTTTAGCCAAAATTTGGAAAATTTTGGATTTTTTAAAGCTCCAAAGCTTATAATTGGCCCAATTTTAGTTCACAAGACCCACCAAAAATGTTGAAATTTCAGTTCATCAAGCCTCTATTTTTCCCAAAATCAGTTCTTAGTTCCCAAAGTTCGGCGCTCCGCGCCGCACACCCCTACCAAAATTTCAGTTGAGTGCCCCCCCCCGGGAGTGCATGCCTGCTTGTTGGGAAGAACACATTTTATAATGACAGCTATCTATATACCTGTCTGTAATTTAGAAATTGTATCTTTAAATGTACATGTAATGATGAGAAGTATAAATGTACACATTGTCAGAAAGGAAGTGATGCACAGAATCCAATTGGCCTAGCTAGATTCCTGCAAAAATTAACAGTTTTTGAGAAAATCTCAAAATTTGATTTTACTTTACTGACTTGAGGAAGGTATACGGACTATAGTTTGGAGTGGGGTCTTGGCTAGAATTTGACAAGTGCCCATCATTTTTACCAACCAAGACTACCTGTCCAAAATGACCCCCAAAACATAAACCAGTCCTCTGCCTTTCTGAGGCTCAGTCAGTTCAAATAGCTATTGCTATAGCCTTGATTTACTTGTCTTGTTTTCTGTACATTTTCATCCTTTAGCTACCAATGTGTTCCTGCTCCCTTCGTTCGTTCTGTTTCCACGCCTTCCTTTTTTTATATTCCCTCTTGTTAACATTTCTTACCATCAATCTCTATGGATGCGGGTATGGATGACATGAAGCTACCATTCAAAGGTTTTCTGTACATTTTCCTCCTAGCTACCAATTTGTCCTTGCTCTCTCCCCTCCATTATATTAATATTCCCTCTTATGTATATATATCTTAGTCTTACCATCATAATGGAATTTCTGTATAATGGCATCCTCATCTTCATCAATCTCTCTATGTATGACAGCCATGAGCCATTCAATGTTCTCCTGTCCATATTGAGCATTCAGTTGATCACTGTAATCCTTGCAGAAAACCTCCTTGAACCTGTGTGGATAAAATAGCCAGTAAAACTTATAACACACACTGTCACCTGTAAGCTTAAAAGAATTGTCTGATTAGACCTGATACATGTATCTTTAATACTCCCGATTCCAGAAAAATACAGCACCATTGTTTTTGGAATTTAAAAAATATTTTGCCAAATGAAACAAATTTAATATTATTGCAATTTGAGGCCATACAGACAAACAAATTATGATATACCAGGTGTTGATAGCGACCTTATGTCTGTTTGGTTCTGTTTGTCTGCTATGTGCACAGTGATTTTCATCACTTCCAACATTTGTACTTTTGTACTGTTTTCCTGACACTATGTGGGCTGTGGAATTTGCAATTTATGGCCATCGAACTTGGCCTGTTTTTGTGCTTATATTGGTTGTTTGATTTATCGTATCTGTTTATGTGCACAGTGATTTTCATCACTTGCTCTAGTGTACTTTTGTATTCCCATTGATTCATGTTGTTTCTACAGATTTAGCAGTTTTGTGGGCCTTGGAACTGGTAATTTTTGGCTATCGAACTTTACCTACTTCTAATGCCTACATTTGCGTACCGTCTAGTCTGTAATTTACTTGTTTCCCCACATCAAGTTGGTGTACCTTGCTTTTTTTTCTTTCCATACTAGTATATATAAAGGATATTTGCAATTTGCATCCCAGTCATAACACATGATGTGAAGACTTATGATGCAAAACATGCTATTCTAAATGGCTTGCTTTTGTATGTTTTTGCATAGTTATTTTATCTATTGTGTAGCTATCTCATCCTTCATTAGGGGCACTTTATTATGGTGAATATGTATTAAAAGTTCACATCCATTCAATAACAAAAATGAAAAGGAAATAAGTACATTTGCATTAAAAGTAAAACATTACATTACACTTTTAATAATATTGATAACAAAAGCCAAGGTCCATATCATTTTGCTCAGTACTTAAACAAACACTTCAGAGCTTCCTGCTGGTAGGTGTAGTTTGTTTTACATTCCACAAGCCCCAAATCAAATAACTGCTATCTATCAATAAATATAAACAACTGTTATTCAGGTCATATCAGTGCCATTGATAAGGCCACATAAAATTAATTTTGGGTTCTCATCCACAGGATTATCATGCATGAATTGATGAGGCCCATGCACCAAAAGCCCCCCCCCCCCCAAAAAAAAAGCTTGTAACTTTTTAGACTTACAAGCCCAACAGGCTAAGATTAAAGGTGAAGTGACCCGAAAGACTCGTTCCCCAACTTTTAATATCTCATCAAAATGCAGATTTTGGTATCAGGTGAAATCCCTTAATGATAACTGCAGTGAAATTAAAGCCTGAAATGTGTTTTATCTAGACTGTGTAGACAACAACATCATGGCAGTTTTGTGGTACACCATGCATCCCATTTCCGGAAAGTCATCTTGGGCCACTGTTGTACCCTTTCTTGCTTCTATAATCTAATTCTAATACTAAGCACTGGAGCAGTTTAACTCAAAATATGAAATACAGAATATTGATAAGCCTAAACATGGAATTTTGGGTGATAAGCCTCAATGTGAGGTAGAAAAGATGTGTTTACAAAGATACTACCGACCTTTAAATTATATTATCTAAAGTAACTGACTATGGCTATAAATCAAAGATCTGAAGCCTTATGTTATTCAATACTCCAATCAGTGTAATTGAGTACATGTCATGATTATATTACAGCTATAACTCAAGGATTTTGAAGCTTTTTGTTATGTGATATTTCCTCTCAGTGCAATATTGCAAGAGCACATATTATGTGACCAGCTCCAACAAAACCCGGAACAAGTCGCCAGTCATGTTTTTGAGTTATAGGCCTTTTAATTTTGGAATTCTTAATTTCATGGTATTTGACCTTGGGACTGAGTGGGCTTTCAAATGAAACTAATTAGCCAATTACTCAGATAAGCAGTTTGCAAAAATATCAAGGTCGATATCAGTTACAAAATTAATCATATCTTGAAAAGTATTGATGAAATGTCTCGTGCTTACATTTGTATTAAAATCATGAAATGTCAAAAATGCGACTTGTTCCTGGTTTTGTCAGAACGGGTCACATATATATCATCTCTGCCGCTGCTTCGTTGGCAATGTTATTATTGCCTACTAAAAACTAATGTATGTCAATGGAAAAGGATCATTAGTTTCCAATTGGATGACCAAAAAATAAGGACAAGATCGCTTTTCAATTTTCATGATAAATATAATAGGATCTTCTCAGCCGCTGCTTTGTTGGCAATTTATGATTGCCTACAAATTAAAAAGTAATTATGTAATAGAAAATGATCATTACACTTTCCAATTATATCTATAAGCCTACCTAAAAATAAGGAAGATTGAGGTACAATGGGAAGCTGTTAGGGGGTAGTCACAGTCGTTGTACTGATGGACCCTGCGCCACTTGCAGGCTACAAACGTGGTTCGACATATTCTAATGACGGCGGAATAAATGTAAAGCGCTTTGAGGCTGTTTACGGCATAAAGCGCTATATAAATATCTACAGTTATTTTTTTTTTCTTTTCATTATTCATTATAGGTAAAACTTCACACAGGGCCAGTCCAAGGTAATTTGGCTTAAAACATGCTTCAGGAAATGTTTTAACAAGTCAAATAGCATTGCATTTTTTTCCTTATCTTTTGTATTTTGTAGTATCAAAACAAGCTGAATAAAGGTAAACAGCAGGCCTATACAGTTCCTGTTTAAACAATTATTCTGTGGAAGCCGAAGTGAATGATGAAAAACTGAGGAGAAATTATGCAGTGTTTGGTGTTTTCACATCACAGATACATGGGGAACGGCACATGTTTTTTGTTTACATCTAAGAAGCCAATATCAATTAAAGTGACATCACAGGAAAAAGGTTTATACTAATTGCCTTCACATGTACATACATTACATATACATGGATTTCCTTGCAAACATCAAAGTTGCTACAGGACAACTGCAGTGGCGGCACTACCAGGCCCCCCAATATTTTTCTTGCTCCCCCAACCACTTTTGAGGCAAAACCCCAAAATCACATAAATTTCCACTTTTTGCGTCAATTTTGCCCTCCACCCCCAAAAGGTTGAGCTCCGAGATCAATACCACCATTTTTACTTACTTTGTCCAATCCACCGCCTCCTGACGTTGAAAATGTTTTTCCCAGAAGTCTTTGTTCTTCCCTTTCTTCTCCTTAGTAGATGATGCATCAACAGACTTGGGCATATTCAGATTGGAGCGTTGTCTCTTGTACGCAGTCCGGCGACGATTAACATCACTCTTGTCCTCTTTTCCTTCTGATGATTCTTCAAGACCTACAGATAATATTGGTTGAATGTATGGGTCACTAGCAAACAGACAGTAGTCCCACCACAATTTGGTTCAATGCCAGTACATCTTTAAAAACATGTGTGTGTATTCGAATGCTTTAAGAAACAATTTTGTGACCACTTTCAGTGCATAGTTCAAAATTCTTTTTAACAATTACAAATTTGATGTTACATATACCTCAATCAATGAGAGTTTCGTGCGAAAATTGAACGATCAATTCCCACATCTCGACGGCTGCTTCCTGGCAGAGCAGAACAGCTAGAGCAGACATTGATACACAATTTGGTTTAGGACTTGGGTCATAAATATGCGGAAGAAAGTCCCCTCGTCTCTGTTGAGTGTTTTGGCCCCCACCCCTCTTTCAGTTCACATATGTTAGTCTATCTGCGTGTTTCTACTGAGGGCCAAATTCCGAGCCATGCCGTGCCGTGCCGGGTCATGGCGGGTAACAAGCCCAGTAGAAACGATCTGGGTAATCGGTTGCCGTGTCATGCCGGGTCATGTGCGCGCCTTTCGTGATCCACCTCTTGAGGTGGATCATGCCGGGTCAAAGCGTGTAATCCGCTCAGTAGAAACGAGCCGTGTGATCGGTTGCCGGGTCGAGGTCATGGTGTTGCAAAAATATTAAAATAACGTGATTTATATTCTAAGTTGTATTATAGTAGGGGCATTATAGGCCTATAATGTAGTAGGTTCCTTCTTTCTGATATTATATACACTGGCCACATGTGTGACTCGCATGAACTTGACTTTACTTAGTCTAGGGCTCTAGGCCTAGTTCTTTATAATTAATGAGTTGGTTATATTTTGGCTGTAAATTAATTATCATAATAGCCAATTACTAGATCCACTGGTAAATTAATGCAATTTGGATTAACGAAAACACTAAATTGTGATTAGGTCCTATGCCATGAGCTGCCATACCATGCGCATATTTTTTTGGGGCTTTAGCGCCAGCCCCCGGGTCAAAGCAGGGGCGGCAAAATTGAAGGGCGGGGAAGAAGAAGGGCGGCAAAAAGGGGCGGCGGAAGATGAAGGGCGGCAAAAAAAGTTAGTAAATAAAAAAGGGCGGAAAAAGTGAAAAAATTGTACTATACATCAAAATGTGTTGTTTTTGGGGCGGTAGCGCCTATAAATCCTTTTTTTTTTTTTTTTTTTTTTTGGCTCTTCACTTTTTCTAACGACCGTAAAAAAAATTGGGGCAACCTTTTCGGACTGTTGAGGAAGGGGCGGCAAAATTGGCTTTTCTTCAGCCCCCCGGGGAAGGGGCGGCCACGGAAAGCAACTACATACGTAGACATTTAAATTTAGGATACAACCGTCTTGCGCTCGTTGAAATCTGTTTTCAGTACTTCCGGTTTACAGGAAAAAAATGCCGTGCATCGTGCGAGACCCGGCTTTCTGGTCTCAGTAGAAACAAGCTGGGTAACGGTGGCCGGATTATGATCGGTATTTTGTGCCCGGAAAATAGCGGGTCAAAAAGCCGTACCCTCAGTATAAACACGTTAAATCACAGCTAAATCATTTCCACCACTGTTTAAGGTGTGTGACCAGATTGTGGTTCAATTGTAACACATTATGTTTTCTACCTCACAATTCAGGCCTTCTATATTATAGCTACATGTACCAAACAATCTTATTCCAAGTTTTGAGTTAGCGATAGAAGTAAAAGATGTACTTTTCAACTTCTTGGGTGGTAACCATCAAAGTATATGTTTTGTTCATAATGTCAGAATGAAATATATTCCAAGCCTAAAATTTTACTGGAATTATGAGAAAAAGAGCTTTCACCTAATACCAAACTCTGCACTTTGATGTAGTAAAGTAGGGGGGATGAGACTGTCAATCTGGTCAAGTAACCAAGACACTAATTAGGTCATGCAGTCACTATGAACCACAACGGCCTCATCTCAATGGCATAGTTTAATAGCCTCAATCAAACAATCATAGTGCAAATTTTGACCTCAAGTTGTAGAGTATGAGTTTTTGTACCCAAATTTTTAAAGGTCATTCAATGGATGTACAAATGCATTGGGTTAATAAATTGTGCCCTGATAGATGAGCATGTTGTGGATCCTAGTGAGTACTCACTTTTATTGTCTTCTACCTCAATATCATCCAATTTCCTCAATGTCGACTTCATACTCTCTATAATAGCACCAAAGACACTGTCAAAGTCATTCTCCTTTGTTATCATGGTCCATTGTACAGGGGCAAGCTGAAGCTTCCTAAAAGAATAATATACAGGGATGAAAACAAGCACTGAAATATTTCCTGAAAATGTATATTTCCCTATACTTTGTACAGATCCAAGCAAAATTTCCTCATCAGGAAATTTCCTGAAGATTTACATCCATGATATAGATTGGATATTCCAGTTGAAATCCATATTCCAAACACCCCCTGTCAGGGCCTCAGATTCGACGAGAATCACTGAATCAATTCTCCTAATGATTCTGGTAACATTTGCTGCGAGAATCAATTCCTTTCATTGAATCATGCAGTAAGTGAAGGGACTCGGATGGTTTTTGATTCTCGCAAAATCTAGGCCCTGCCTATGGATGGCATGATCTTAATCTCCCACACAAGGAAGTGTAGATTTCAAATGGAGTCACCCATTCAGGTAACACCATTTGAAATTCACACTCCCTGTGTGGAAGATTAAGGTTATGTCTTCCAAATGGGGTGTATGGATTTCAACTGGAATAGCTCATTGCAGGCTCAAAAATTTGGTGATTTTGTACTTTGTTCTCAAAATTACAAACAGTGACTTAGGCAATTACCTGGGGCAATTAGCGTAGCAGGCTGACGAAATTTACGTACCATACACCTGGAATAAATCATGCATTGTTTTCCCCGAAATAGGTCCACATTTTGGAATTCCCCCAAAAAAAACCTGCCTGTGTGCATAAAAAGCTCAATACTCACTGTCCAAAATCCAAGTGTGGTAGAATATCGTCTCTCTCTTCAATGGCCACTGGAAAGATTGGTTTACTTGATACATAGGCCAAGGCTAACTCATCACGACAGTACTTAGACTGTGCAGCTGGAATACTTAATAACTGCATAAACAGCTGAAAAGAAGGTACATAATACAATAAATACTTTGTATACTACCCAGATCCAGCCTGTTGTCCAATCTGTGATTGAAAATGTCTGTAATTTATGCATTATTTTAGCCTACAATATTGAACTTCTTACTTCCTGTTACATTCTTTAAAGCTGTAATGTATGATTTCCTTCAAGTTTTAAATTTGTTCTTCTGTACTCAAAATGCTGACATAATACCAGTATTAATTGTCGGGAAGGGTTTCTGTCCATTTTGAGCTTAATTTTTTTTTTATTTTGAGGTAAAGTGAAAGAAACTCTACTGTTTATTTTGGCTGTTTAACATGCAGTTCTATAGGAGGACATAAAGTCATAATGAATTATGACTTTATGTCAAACTTTGCTCTGTTAACCTACAAATACAACAAATTTGGCTGATTCCATTTAGGTGCAAGTTGGGACATGTGTGAACATTACAAATATGCCAAGAAATCGGGTTTGAAAAAATTCACCAATTTCATATTTATATGCACCATGATTGCATATTAGCCACATAAAAAATAATTCATGTATCTAGTTCGCCTCCCTCCTCACTTTTGGGGATCATTTAAATTTTCATATACTTTATTAAATTGTTTAAAATGCTGATAAACAAACTACTACAAGTACTAGTCAGCATGAACCACCTGCATGTGTTTTTCCGGCAATATGGGGTCTAACCCTCATAATCTTACCAATTGGTCTTAAAGGGGCACGTCACATTTTGGCCATACAAAGCAGCATTCATAAATTGCTTTTTATTCTTTCTAATTAATTACTGATTTAGCATTTGGTCTTAAAGGAACCACTCTATTGATGTTTGGGTTGAAAGGGGGCATTGGTTCTTCTTTAGGCGGGCCTGCCGGGCCATTCCACTCTGTCACATTTTGGTCTTACACATGCAAGGGTATTTGTAATTTGTTTATTTTTTCTCTTCTTTTTATTCTTCTTAAAACTCTATGCCTTTACAAATCATGAAAGCCAGTTAATTCAAGCACCAGGGTCCAACTGTGCGGTCCCTTGTTTTAATCTCGCATTTTTAAATGCGCAGTATTAAAATACTGCGTGTAAAGGCTCTATTAGTATAGTAATCCCCAGCAGCATATTGCGTTATTGCCTTTTAAAAAAGTAAAGGTTTACCTTATTACAAAAGTAGGCTCACAAAGTTAATGAGAAAAAAAAATGAAAATTTACTTGATACTAACCTTTGCTTCAACGATGGCTTGCCCAATTTTGTTGAGGAATTCTGAGCCTGTATTGAGACCTTCCACGTCCACCCATACAGATATACCAGCACTTTCCAAGGCATCTAATAATTATAAGTACAACATTGTTATAGACGAATCTCAGGAGCCAAGTCATGGTCAGGATTTGGTCGGCCATTACTGGGACCCGTCTGTACCAAACTGGTGTTGTTACTGCCCAATTGGGTGGATTAAATCCGCTTAAAAATCGATGTTGAATTGTATTGTGTTGTAAACTCCCATCATTCTTTTTGTCTATGTGTAACACGGGTGATGAAATGCAGTTTAATATCCCCGCCAAATTAAGGCCACATCATTCCACATTTTAGGTGGAATAGACCTAAGGGGGCGTCCCAGCTATGGCTGCCATTGAGGTGTAGGAATGTGTGAAAATGGATTCGTCTATAGTCAAAATTCAAATAAGAGTATTGCAAATTTCATTTATTCATGAGTGGCGTAGCCAGGACTTTTCGGGGTGGGGGCAAGGCAACTTTCATAGGAGAAAAATTTGATGAAAATTGTCCAAAATAAGGATGAAGTCCCAGATAAGTGAAATATTTCAGTCTATTTTACAAGTTGACCTCAAATGACCTTAGACATCTGTTTATGACTTTGAACACCACCAATCAAAACATAATAATAATAATGGTTGCAATAGGATTTGAAAACCAAATTTTAACCAAAACCTTGTTGACAGACCCTCACCCCCACCCCCGGACCACACCCCGACACACTGACTGAGGGCAGGGCCGAATCCCCTTATGATTTGCAAAAGGAGGTGAAAGGGAGGAGGACATCCCACATCCCCCTCAGTCGCTGCTGTGAGGCCGCTCTCATGCCACTTCTTAAATTTTATTTCATTTCTGCGAAAATTGGGTCCCCCCTCTGACTGCTCTAGATCCACCAAGTGCTGCCACATTGGCCCGTCAGTTTTGCTTGTGGTTCCATTTATTTGATTAGTGTGGACTCCAGGTGTGGACTGCACTTGTGATTGCGGAAAATGCATTATAACCATTCCCACTGTTTATTTGCTGTGTGGAACCAGACATACCCACATGCTTTATCTCCAAGTATCATGTCGTTGTGGTTTCTTGATCAAACAGATCAAGCCAGATGATAAGGGCCACAACATCAACAGTGGGATGTTCTGTATGTTTGTAGCTCTCCAAGAAAAATACAGATCAGGCCTTATGAAAACAAAACCCAACAATTTCACACAATAAGGCACTTGACACTTGATTCTGAATTTAGCGTCCACCGCCCGCGTTATGAATTTTGTGCCGCGTTTGAGATGTAAAATCTGAAAATAATTCATTATTTTGCAAATTACTACTAAACCAGAAAGAAAATTTGTTCTGCAAAATTTTTAAACCCATTTTTTTTTGTATTTGAACCCTTTAAAAACTATAGAAAGCCTTGAGAACTATTAGATGAATCCATCTAAATATTTTAGCATTAAAAATATACAGGTTTTTGACCATTCCAATTATTTCAATTATACCTTTGGGATACCAGGGTAGACTACAATCCACGAAAAAAAGGTTGGCACACTTTGCCTGTCTTTTGGTATGTCTCTGCCCCCGCTCCCCCAATTCAATGTTGGACCAAGCCATGTTGTCTACAGGTCCGTGAGACACTCCAACATTGAAAGATGGGGAGTGGGGAAGGGCGAGATACAGGGGGGAGTCTGTGCGTCACATATATCACATGCATGTTTTACTATCCTCTCCAACTGTTATTGGGCACGTATTTCAATTAATTAGTACAGGTGTGCCAACTATTTTTCCCCAGATTGTAGACGAGAAATCAACCTAGCTAAAATGTTTTTACCAGATGGACATTGTTGATGTTGTAAATAATTTAACTAGGAAAGTTTGACAAATTGATGCCAAAAATGTATTTCATAATGTTCTGCATGATTGTTATTTTTGTATAAAATGAGTCAATCCCCCCCCATTTCCCCCTATCCTCAAATGTATACAGAGAGGCTAGTACAAATTGGAGTGAAGAAGACTGGCATAGTATACTTCAGAATACATTTAGTTTGTTTTAAAACTTGAAAAACAAAAAGTAAGATAATTATACTTTTATAAATGTTTATGTGTGTTTGTGACATTATATTGCGACTGGTGATACGCAATTAGAATGAACAAAAGCGCATAAGCATGCGTAAAAGGTCGCTGATAATGAAACCTTGAAAATAATGAATTTATAATGAAATAGTTGCCTCATTATGAACTGAAAAAAATGGGACACTAAACTCAACAACAAGTTTCAATAGCCTTAAAATTATAAATATAAAAATACATGATATTTAATCATTTTGTTGTAGTTTAAAACTAAACTGCTCCAAAAAAGAAACTTACCAGGTAAGAAATTTGTCTGTCAAATTCAAACGACAAATTGTGTTACACTAAATGGGATATGAGTGGAAGCAGTGTTAATTGACGCGAATTTTTACACCTCATTTGTTGCAAACGGATGAGTATTTTTGAAGTTATGCTTATTTAACCGAACCTATCCACTGGAATGAAAGTTGCACTCATACCACTTGAGATGGTTGGCAGTATACAGGTGTAATCAGTGCTCTCCTCTTCTTCTTTGCATGACTAACTTTCCTATTGCTTCTTGTGAGGATAAAAGTTCTGAACATCCTTTCATGTGTCTGTTTATTGTGTGAATTCATTGGGGCGGACCTGCAACTTTCAAATTTGATAGTAGGCTTGTTCAAATGAGCATAACTTCAAAAGTTTTGATCTGTTTGCGACAAATGAGGTGTCAAACTCAGCAGTAAATGTACACCGCTTCCACTCATATGCTATTCAGTATAATACGATTTGTCGCTTGAACTTGACAGACTAATTTCTTACCTGGTAAGTTACTTTTTGGGACCAGTTTATATTGTTTATTTTTACCTATTTGTATTTGTTACAATGTATTTGATCATATCTTATTGTAAGATGAATATCAAATCAATCAATCTTGAATCTTGTAGATGACCAGTACAAACATTAATTCCAATAAAATAATATGGTGCCTTTGCCCTTGACTAAACACAACATGAGAAAAATGAAAAATATAGGTCAGTGGCATGGTGTGCATGCAGCACTAGGAAATTCAGTTCAGATTTATTCAAGATCATTTTCTTGACTATGTCTTGACTTTTCTTAACTATTTCTTTATTTAAATTGTAAAGAAATAGAAAATGCTCAAGAAAATGTCAGAATCTGAAATAAATCTTGGTAAATGAACTTCCTAGTGGTGGGTCATCACATTGGGGGGCTGGGACACTGACCACGATTGGGGTCTGATGGGGAGGGGGGTCGGCAATTTTCCTTAGGCTATGGAACTTTTTTTAAATCACATTAATCAGATCGATTGGGGGAGGCACATGCACCTGTGCCCCTATGATGCTACGCCACTGATAAAGGTCATGAAGGTTGCTTATGGCTATAAGTAAGCCTATACACATAATGGAAAATACACAATGATAAGCCTGCCTATAATTTGGTTCACCTCAAGTTCGGTAGTGACATATATATGTGTACATATTATTGGTTGTTGCAGTATCGAGTCGCGCGCGTACATAAACGCGCTGAGTGTACACACACGCGAACAGAGACGGCTTGTTATTGGCACGCTTGCTTCGCAACTGCGAAAAAGCATTGACGTCACTACCAAACTTGAGGTGCACCAATTATATCTAGTCTTGCCAGCAAGACTTCAGTCTTTATCATAAACATAATGACATCTACGGACCTGAAGTCTTGCAGCGGTACATAGGGATGCACTGTACGTTTAAGAAATCCAAACTTCAAGCATCAAGAAATATATCTTGCATTTGTCAGTTTTACCTCAGAGATGTTGTAGACCCTCTCTACACAGTGCAGAAACATCACAAGGAGAATGCTGCTCAATATGATAAATCCAAATCATGAAAATAAAGCAATTTTGCAGAGCAATATTTTGACCACTTTTGCACTAATAGTCCGAGGTGCTCTGACGATAACACTCCGATCGCCAGGCAATCTACGTTTGTAGTAGGCCAGTGGGACAACGAAAACGCTACGTGAACGAGCTACCCCGGTATGGGCCTATACTATAATACGTAGCGTTGTAGTAGGCCAGTGGGACAACGAAAACGCTACGTGAACGAGCTATTGCACTAAGTAAATTACTCCATGAAGATTGCAGGTTTTGCCAACTCAGGGAATGTTGAACCCACCCAAAAGATGAGATCAATGTAGATCAATTATCTCAACTTTGGTATGGTAGTATAGTACAATGGGATTAAAATCATCCATGTACGCCCAGAGTCTGGTACAATGGGATTAAAATCATCCATGCAGGCCAAAACTGTCCTTAAGAGTTCCTCGTCTACATCCTTGGAGCCCAAAATGAGCCCACATATTGTGATGTTTCTTATTTGTGGAAAAGATATAAATAGAGTGCACTATAACTCAGTATGCTGAGTTATAGTTACTACTAGAACTACAATTATATCATGATCCTAGGCCTATGATACCCCCTCCCCAATGCATACTAATACTTAGCTCGTTCACGTAGCGTTTTCGTTGTCCCACTGGCCTACTACAACGTAGATTGCCTGGCGATCGGAGTGTTATCGTCAGAGCACCTCGGACTAACTAATACTATTCACGTTTATATTCATCTACTCACCTCTACATTTCCTCATCATTTCGTCATCTTTATGACTATAGCTTATCATAATGTCTTTTGGTTGTGTACTGTCAGTTCTTAGAGAACATTGTTTAGACATACTTTTTTCCAACGACATTTTTTCTTGATCGGTGTGTTCTGCGAGTAACTTGTTAAAATTTTCGTTGAAAATTGAAGGCGTTTTTTCAGTTTGTCTCAAATCGCTAGTTGAGTTAGACTCTGTGTCTGATTCCACAGACTTAGGCTGACATTCTTTCTCTAACGCTTCTTGCAGTTCTTTTTCAATTATAGATTTACAGTCACTATCATGAGATTGAACCTCAAATACCACTACTTGTGCATCTTGTGTACTTCCGGGTTGGATGCCTTTTGACCCCGTACGGGGGTGTGGTCCGGGATTTGCCAAAATATCACGGGGGTGCTCACTTTCACGCTGTACTGGGTCTACGTTGTTGAAGTTTATATCAGCTTGGTCCAAATCGTTGTTTATATCGGAGCTGTGTTCACGGTTCTTTCTGCAGTTTTTGCTGGCTCCACTTCCCATATCAGTTGATAAAATAGATGAGAAAAGAAACTCACTGAGTTTGTACGTATTCTGAAATTTCAGACAATATAAAATAATACATGTTTTATAGGCAGTAATAGGAGCCTTATTTTTTTAATGAAAAATAGTCGTGATTTGTCAGTCTATTTGTCACTCGTATCATTCAACACCTTTTAAAGCCATAATGTACAAATTCTCAGCAAGTTACTTAGTCAACTAATTCTTTACCCGAAAATTCTGAAATAAATATTATTATTAAACCGCACGGTCACGTAAGGAACGTCCATTTACTGAGCCAAAGACGGATTTTATCCCTCGGATTTCAGTATGCCTAATTCGAAGTCGAAATTGCTTTGTTGACCTACAAATACAACGAATTTAGCTGCTGGTGTAAACATTAGCCTATACGGCACAACATGACGGGTTCACTGCTATCTACTGAAGATAGCACGGCGGTGAAGTGGTCCGTGATCAAGTAAAGCTTTCGTAGCTATTCGTATATAGCATGTATTGTTTTTGTATATGCCCCTGATGCATGTGAACTGAGCAATTGTTTATAATAAGTAATTAAATAAGTAATAATAAATAATTAAATAAGTAGGATAAAGCACGTACCTACCGTGCCCCGCTACTTGCTGAATCAGCGTGCTTATTCTTCATCTTCATATTAAAAGCATGATCATGTTGATGGTGGTCGGTCCTTTGTCAACTTGGTTCTCAGCTGAGACGAAAATACCTAAACGTCTCTCAGGTTGTCAGTGCACACAGTCAGTATAGTAGCTTTCTGCATAATCCTTGCTTTCTGTCAGTAATAAAATTATATAGCCTACTAACACGCGTGCACAAGTGATGACTTCAGCGTAACTCAGGTGGTGTATGACGTGCAGTCCCTAAATTCAGTAAATTTTCATCGTCAACCGTGTAATTGAATGGGATAATTTTGAAATTTTAAAACGCTTGAAATATCACAAACAAATAGGCCTAAGAAGATAAATAACAAAAAAACAAGCAAAAACCGTTAGGGATCGATAATGAAACCCACAAAACAAACCGAGTATATGGAAAATGCCATACGGCCGGGCGGTTTCACGAGTTGCCGGCGCGATCATGTCATCCGCCGCCTGGCGTAACTGGTAAAAATCAATTGACCTCACGTGGTGCTGATAATAATAATAAAGCAATCAATAAAGCAATCAATAAATCGGGTAACCTTAAACATGCAAGCTAGCTATGTACCGATCATAATATGCAAAATATACGTTTCAGCACAATATATCATGCTGATTTTTTTCTCAAAATTACTCACAGTTTTCATAATTATCTTTATCTGAATTTCATATGGCTACACAGTGGCTTTCAATGTAACTTTATATTTTGATAAAAGAAAAATACATTATTTTGCAGCTTTTTGCGGTGACGTTTATTCATATCCGATTTTATATATAGATCACTAGAGTTGTCATGGCAACCATGCACTCGCCCAGCAAAGAGTCATTTGCGTCCAAATTTAACGATAGCAGGAATGATGTGCATGACACCATGGAAGTACTACATGTAGAGGTTTGCCGCAGGTGAAATAAATTTTCCACTGGCAAAAAATGAGACTATTTCATTTGTTTTATCTCAACTTAGGCCTAACAACTTAAAAGTTAAGTGATTTGTAATTATTATAGGCCTAAATAACATATTAATGCGAAATTAAATTAAAGGCATATAAACTCAAGTTTTATGTTGGAATGATGTATAAGGCTATATGAGCTTTCTATGCCCTACTTTTTAATATTGTATGTAGTGTAGGTCTTTTATATGAGTGGCGCCATTTTTGCCCGCAGTTAAACCAGTCAAAAATGGCAATGCCGGTAGGCCTATTGTGCATTTCATGCCGAGTCTTCTGACAGCATATGATGATGCCATCACGTAGGCATACGTGCGGTTCAATTTCGCGCGTTGCGGATGCCACTAGCGCTGTGGTTTTGTGGTACTGCGATGGTAGAAATGTGGTTGGGTATTTATATAGGCCTATCATTGTTATAATCAAATTAATATTATTGTTATTCTTAGTATCACTGATAATGCAGTCATCATGTTGCCCCGGCATTTAAAAACAGCCTGAACGCGCAGCCTACAACCACGGCATAATGTATATGCTACAACGTGTTTTTAATCTTATGTAGACTATGCCATAGTCGAATTTTGATTTAAAAAAATATTATTTAAGTGATGAATGCATTCCGTTGAACTCAAAATTATACTGATCAGTGTTTATTAAACATGTTAAAATTAAAGTGTTCAATTGTAATGGTCATAAAGAGTTTATAAATATAATTAGACAATAAAAGTTATTGAATGCAACATATCTTGCATAGGCCTAATTATAATGGCTTCAATACTATAAACAATTCTGATTTTGGAATCTACCAGTTTATTCATCGCGAAAGCCCGAGTGGGAAGCTAATTATGAGCCCTGGGGAGGGTAAAATTGGGGGGAGGGGCAAGAAATTTTTGGCGAGCCAAAAGGGGCAAGCAATTTTTGGCAAGCCGAGAGGGGGGCAAGTGATTTTTGGCACTTGGGGTGCCTTTAAAATAAAACGCTCTAAAAAAAGGCTTAAATATGTAAATTTTCCTGCTCGCTGCGCTCGTATAGGCCTAAGCTTATATAGGCTAGACCATCATTGGTTTGCAAATTGGGATCCCAAAAATTTGGCATATGCAAGGGGGGGGCAATGAATTTTGGCGGGCCGAGAGGGGGGTAAGCGATTTTAGGCGGGGAAACTTGCGATTTTCAGGCGAGGGAAAGCGATTTTTGGCGAGACGTTAATTTTACCCCCCCCGAGGGGCTCATAATTATTGCTCAGCCCCTAACAACTTAACAAAGGGAATATGGTGACTGAAAATATCATCGATGTGAAAATCTATCAATTGCATACAAATTAATACAAAACAGCGTAGGTGTCAATACGTATAATAAAGTTCAGTTCAGTACAGTTCAGTTCATTTCAATGAGGGACACCCCCTGATTTGACCCTGCGCGCTTGTGCTATTTATAGCAATCGCTGTCATCGGCATCGCATCATCCAACTTTCCTGGAGCTGGATCAAAGGCCGCAGGACAAGGCCGCAGGAAGTAAATAAGCGTACGTGTGGTAAATGTGAATTTTATGCGCAAACACCAAGTTTGTAATATTTTTGACAAAATTAAGCTTTCTATTGTACTGATGATAGTGATATAAAGCGGATGACTGATAGCTAATCAGTCTTGTCGCGCTCGCGGTGAGCGTCTCAATTTAAATAAGCTTACATGTGTAACACCAGTGCCGTACGATCATGTCAGAAATTAATATTTTGTTCTGGGTCTGATTATTCGGACTAGTGTAGCACTATTAATAGTGACTACTGTTTACTAGTTAGTATACTACTAAAAGTCTACTAGCAGAGTTAGTAATATTTTAAAGTCAACTTCTTGATTAGGCAGCAAGGCTACTTACATTGTAGAGGTGAGTATGAAAGCTTGAAACAAATATATCACTCAGAACCAGAACCAGAGAACACGATCATGTCAGTAAATGAATATTTTGTTCTGGGACTGATTATTCGGATTATATCAGAATTCAGAACATGTATGACATATCTATGTGTATATTTATAGTTGAAAGTGCCACAACAGTCAGGGCAGACAAAGCCCAATTTGCTCGAGAAGTCTAGCCAAGAATTTGCTCACTGATGCCACATTCTAGGCTAGAAACCATCTAAAGTTGTTTTCTTTAAACTTCCGTGGTCGTGCCTGTGTGTATCGCGTACACGAGCGTAAACACAAAAGCAATAAACAATCACGCTGATTGGCTGATCAATGCACTTGACAACAAGCCCGGCTGACCCATTGGTCTTCGGGCGCGGGCGCGTAGTAGGCGACCTTGTCACTTCTACGCGATCGCAATTCACCAGCGCGTACCCGGACCACGGAAGTTTAAAGAAAACAACTTTAGTCCGATTCGCTGAAGCATGACACCGTGTAAAGCAATGGAAGTTCACACAGCTGATCACGACAGGCAATCGCATCAAAAATGTTGTTAAAATTACACTTCAGCAAAATTTTACTGTCCAAAATAGGCAAATCTTGCTCAAAAGATACATTTGACTCATCGAAATGACTTTAATCCAAATTTCAACAAAAAAATGATAGCAACGCACTCTATAATTGAAGACCGAATTAAAAAGACAAGTTTGTGCCTGACGTCAGGGCAAAGGCGAGGCGTGATTGGTTACTGACCTGCGCAGTACAGCACTTTTTGATCTGGTTGACAGAACATCATAATCATACGCAAACTAGTCTTTTTAATTTGGTCTTCAATTATAGCACTGAATACATAACTATCGTGTACAAATTCGAAGTTACATGTAGAATTCTCAAGTAAGGTCCAATACATAAGGCCAAGTAATAAAAATGCATTAATTTCTCGTCCTTGCTGCATCAAAGAAAGTTTTTGTTTTTTTTGTTTACAAAACAACAATAAAAAGATGAAATTTTGATTGATTTTCGCTGTCAGAACCTTTTTTAGTGTCATACATTTGCAGCTAGTTTGTTCCCAACCAATATATTTGTGGGGCACATATGGAAGTCTTGCCGAAAAGACACTAGATCTATCTTTCGGGGAAAAACTGTTGTTTTGAAAAAGGCAAAAAAAAAGAAGTATCCTCATCCTCCTTTTTGAATAAAAGTTTGGACGAGAAACTAATATACGTTTTTACTTGAAAATGCTCACTTCCCACTCACTATTTATAACGTGCCATGTACACCAATTAAACATAATCGCTGCATTGGTTCATGAATTGAACAGTCTTTATGACAAATTATTAAAATTTGATATTTTTCACATTTTTGAAAACAGTCCTCGAAGTAAATTTCATAAATCTAATGATATATTCTTTAAGTGTATGTAGCTGGGAGGAAAAGCCAACGATCAATTGAAAATTTTGACCTTTCATATTGAAGATATGGATTTTTTCCCAAAAACACCTAATTAGACAATAATAACTGCGCACCATCTATTTTGAGGTCATTGTGTGAAATCGGAGGGTTTTGTTTTGGGCTGAGGTATTTTTCCGAGAGAGCGGTAGCTCCCGAGGAAAAATACCGAGGCCCAAAACAAATCCGACAATTTCACACAATGACCTCAAAATAGATGGTGCAAAGAATATTGTCATTCATTACCGTCATATCTAATATTTTGAACAAATCAAAATGGCATTTTATCATGTTATTTTATGCCATAAAACGCTGTTAAATATAACCAGTTTTAATCATTGTTGTAACCTACCCTACAAAAAAAAAATCAACCAGGCGAATATAACATTCAAGCGCCGACAACAAGAGCTACCAATCACAGAAGCGTGACGGCATCGCGTAGGCGTGTGCGTTGCCATAACGCGTAGCTTATACACGTTATATCAAGTCATTGTTGCGCATCCGGAGTCATTGTGAGTTATTAAAGGCCAAGAAAAAAAATTGTTTGCTTGCCCTCAATTGAATTTTAACAATTGAATCGGTCGGTCGGGATTTCTTTTTTTTTTTTTTTAATTACTAACAAACTAATTAATTAAGGCTCAAAATATGAAAAATCAGACAATTTTGGTGTCAAAATGAATCAACTAACATTACAAAACAACTAAAATGTTGAACAAAAACTCTAAAATACATTTTTTTTACATCTTCAGAATGCAAAAATTTAGGGTCGGTATTCTTTTGTACAGTAAATAGAAAAAAAAAACTTTTTTCTGATTTTCATAATTAGGGTCGGTCGGTTGAGGGCAAGCAAACATCTTTTTTTTTGGCCTAATGACCTCGCATAATTAGTGCGCGGTCAGGCAATCAATTTCTTTTGATTGGATTACAGGCTTCGCGTATATTAATGAGGTTATGAATTTTTTTTGGGTGTTTTGGGAAAAAATCCATATCCAAATCCATATGAAAGGTCACAATTTTCAATTGATCGTCGGCTTTTCATCCCACCTACATACACCTTAGTATAAATCATCAGATTTATAAAGTTTACTTCGAGTACTGTTAAATATCAAAAATATCAATTTTTAATCATTTACCATAAAATGTGTATTACATTGCGAATTTCAAAAAATCAAAATTATTTGATATCAGAAGGACATTCTTCGTATTCAGAATGCAATTCGATATTTCTGTGGTGCTCTAATGTCCCACAATAAATACTGTCATAAAACCCCATCCCTTAAGGCCGTTTAAAATTAATGTTTTAATTCTCGTCCAGAGGATTTTCATGAATTGATGAGGGAGTTTTTTTTCCCCATTAGAAAATATCATTGTTAGTAGTTTTCAGTCTTTTCCAACTGTGCTCGAGGACAGGAGGAGACCCTTTCTTTTCTTTTTTTTAATGTGAGATTCTGAGGGATAAACATCACAAAAAACTCTTGGAAGTGATCCATGTTCTCTAAAGTATTCCAAAGTCTAAAATTTTGACAAATCTAAAAAAAAAAAAATCTGACAAGCAGGCAGCTAGCAGGAAATTGTGCATATTTGAATGTGTTCCTATTGTAGTACCTTTGTAGGGCGTGTAATATAGAAACGGTTTCCAAAATGTTGGTGCCAAAAATTGCTTCCCCCATTTCGACCTGCCAAAAATCACTTGGACCCCCGCCTTTTGCCCTGCCAAAAATGCTTGCCCATGTGTAAAATGTATAAATACCACGATTTGTGCCTCACTAGCAATTTCGGGAGGAACTTCAGAATGCTCCCTAATGAAAACTAAATGTATGGTATTTTAAAAATGAGGTATGGTATTAAACCTGATGATTTCAGATAAAATATTACATTTTCTCTTCTCTTCATGCAGTAATGGCTTGCGATGATATGGACAATCTTGATATGTACATCAGCTATCATGACAGTGACAAAGAATTAATGCTCTACTTATTTGGTAAGGATTAAATATCTACTCTGGGAATAATTCTGGTATACCCTGCGCACAAGTATAACACCAACCCTAGCCCTAACCCCAACCCTAACCCCAACCCTAACCCTAGCCCTAACCCTAACCCTAAAATACAGGGTAAACCAGAATTGATTATTGTACTTAAAACATAGGGTGTGCAGGGTAAACCAGAATTGTACCCTACTCTGTACCATTTCTGACACTCATCACCTACATGTACATATCCTCTAATCAGCTCGTAATAGACGGGATTCATAACATCGTGGATTGATATAGAGTACAAACAGCTTGGCGCACCACCTACGTGAACCGCGCTTTGCGTATTGCTTGACTGACGCTTACTTTTGTGAATTTACGCAGGCGTAAGTAGGAACTTTATTGACAGGCGCAGTAATAAAAACCTAATAATTCTCGCCTATTTCAAGCTGATCATAGTATAGGCCAGTGAATTGAAGCTGAATTTACACTTCATCGCTTTTGCAGAGAAGCAATTCTCACACATGCTCTGTCTGTGTTTACATCCATTTTCATAGTGTTGAGCTGATTGATCGATACCCATCGCTTTTGCAAAAACAATGTCACTTTTGCGAGTTGAAAAAATCTTAACTCCCAACAGAGATTACTTGACACATCACCCTGTCACTTCCTACCAACTGGACCTATTATTTTGCAAATTAATTTACCTTTCTTGATCATTATATTTCGGAGATGAATTAGTTCAAAACAAATATTATTGACAGCAATGGATACATTTTGAATATTTTGATTGTTGTCTGCAATCATGATCGCCGTGATTTATGCAAAAGCGACAAGTGATGCATCTCAAAATTCGGTGGTTGCCCATCGCTTTTCAAAAGTGATGCATCACAAATAAAATTCAACTTAATTCTTAAAAAAGGTGGCCCAACTTCATAATCGGATATGTGGAATACTTACTTGCACTTGTAGTTGCTTTGTGCATTGAGGCTTTTTGATGTTTGGAAGGGCAAGGGTTAACCCACTCTGCAACTTAAAATAGAATAACCAATCAAGTTCAAACTTTGTAGGGTAATGGAGTATGGTGACCTCATGTGCTGTATAGTTTTGTGTCGTGAATGTTATTTGCATATTTATGAATATTAATGAGCTTATTTGAATATTTTGCCTCAAATTCCCTTCACTATGCATTCACTACGTGCACTTATCAATTAACCTTAAACTTGTTAGAGTATGATCACCTTTTGTGATCAACATTTATGAACCATTTTTGGGCTATTCCCTATTCACTACCCCTGTGGAAGATTTAGCTAAAGTCTTCCACAGAGGGAGTACGGGTTTCAAATAGAATAGACATTTGGGTAACTTCCATTTGAAATACTCACTCCAACTGTGGAAGATATCTAGGTAAAGTCATAATTTAGGGGGAGTACATACAATGTATGGGTTTGAAAATATTTCACTCTGACCAATTGCATTTGAAAAACATACTCCCCCTGTGGAAGATATTTCCAAAATCTTCCACAGGGGTATGTTTGTGAAGGTTGCAGGGGTCAAAATATTATTTTTTTCTAGGGGGCTATTTCCAATTTTTAAAAATAAAATTTGCCCTGTATTGTTTTCCAAAAGGGCTCTTTTAAGCTTCAAGGGGGCTACTTTATTTTACATTGAAAATCATCTGTACAGAAAGTTGTATGTATCTCATTTACATTTATTTATGTGCTATCATTTAGGCATATTTATTGTTATATTTTTCATTTTACATTCATTATTTTATTCTTTGTAATTATTATTCCATGATTTAACTTTGACATTTATAGGTGAATGGAAAAAATCGGCGGGAAATTTAAGATTTTGCACCTGCGAAATGAAAACAGATTCGGACACTAAACTTCTTCTTAATTTAGTTCTGATGTTTAGTTTTTGGATGGGGGCGATTGTTGTGCTTTTGTATAATTTTTTCGCCCTGGTTCACCTTTGTTTGGGGGCTATTTTGAACAAATGAGGGGCGAATCGCCCTTCGCCCCTGTGTTTTTTGATGCCTGGAAGGTTGTCATTCATCCAGGGGTAGTGTGGATTTCAACTCAACTGGAATAGCCCATTGTTGACTTGAGGAGCCACCTTAATTAACTGCTTCATTCTAGAAGTGTCTCCCCCATTTATACCACAAAAACCACTATTGTTTTTTTCCCTAACCCTAGTATAAGCCCACCCCTACAAAACTTTTTGGCCTAAAACAAATTTGGCACAAATTTGCATAACTCAAATAAAATCTTAAATTCAGCAACTGATTGCCACTGAATGAAACGGTGGTACATGTAGATTTTTGTGTTCAATGCATTTAATGGAGGAACCAGGCACCTTGGTGTTTTGATGCCTAAGGTTCTGGTACTTCATGCCTGGGGATGTTTTTGTAGCAATGTCTGCTTTATGGGTCTTAACTGCCTTGCATATATATGTATAGCATACTCCCTCCCCAATAGTGTCCGTTCTCAAGGTACACATACAAACCCATCCCATTCAAGGTAAAATTGTGAAATTTATGGAATTAAGATGATTCAACAAACTTCCCGAACGTTAATTTTTTGAAGCACATGATTTTTCTTTTATAGATCGACTGGAGAAAAATGATATGAAAGTATGGGCCAGAGACAAAGAAAATTGTGAGGGATCTAAAGGAACAGCTATCATCAATGCAAAGGTATTGCTTATGTTTGTTTATGTTTGTATGTTTGTTTGCACTAACCATGGACCACAGACAAGAGAATTATGAGGGATCTAAAACAGCTATCATCAATGCAAAGATATTGTTTTGTTTTATTGCACTAACCATGGGCCAGAGATATAGAAAACTGTGAAGAATTGGAGTAAATGCACCCAGTATGAGTAAACTTTATGGGCCTACCATATGCTTGTCGCCAAATTAAAATGTGTTGTTTAAATGTTATGTGTAAACAGTTAAAAATAGTTAATAATGAAAAATTAATATTTTGGAAAATAAGTTTGCCCCTCCCCACACACCCACCTTCCCACACTGTTTCGATGCTTGAGGGCCCAGCCAAAAAAAAAAAAAAAAGTTGGGGTCAACAATTCATAATTTTCATATCCTACATCTTGGATAAACCAATCTGATATTGTAATATTTGTAGTACTTATGTAGCCATCTTTATTTCATTTGTCAGATATTCTTAGTGATCATGAGTCCTGCATCGATGGGGCAAGTAGGGTGCTCTGATGATGAGGTGTCCCTAGCCTACATCTCTGATAAACCAATCTGATAATTGTAGTACTTATGTTGCCATCTTTATTTCATTTGTCAGATATTCTTAGTGATCATGAGTCCTGCATCGATGGGACAAGGAGGGTGCTCTGATGAGGTGTCCCTAGCCTACATCTCAGATAAACCAATCTGATAATTGTAGTACTTATGTTGCCATCTTTATTTCATTTGTCAGATATTCTTAGTGATCATGAGTCCTGCATCGATGGGACAAGGAGGGTGCTCTGATGAGGTGTCCCTAGCCTACATCTCAGACAAACCAATCTGATAATTGTAGTACTTATGTTGCCATCTTTATTTCATTTGTCAGATATTCTTAGTGATCATGAGTCCTGCATCAATGGGACAAGGAGGGTGCTCTGATGAGGTGTCCCTAGCCTACATCTCAGATAAACCAATCTTTCCAGTTGCAACAAAAGAGTACGATGAAATGAAGACAAGTCTCAACTTCTCTATGTAAGTTTTTATGAAGTCCAGCAATAGAAGTCAGTATGATAGTGCACCCAATCTTTGTGTGCCATAATTCAATTCGGTTAATTTCATTGCGATATCTGTATTTGTTTTGGTGTGACATCAGGCCAAGAAATCCTTGGCAGTGCGTGCAAAACCATTCAATTCTCGCAGGAGAATTGTTATGATGTACATATCTATCTACCTGCTATTCACCAAAATAAAAGTTATAAAATTGTTGCTCTCTATCGGTCAGAGAGTCACTTACGAATACTAGTATCAAAACATAAACATAGATAGGCTATCTTTTTTTCACTTGTATTTTTCACAGTATTGGGCTGTTTTTGCTGTAACAATGCCCCCTGAAATCACTATTATTGTATTGTATTTGGGGTTTTTGTTGTTGAAAATTTTAAGCCCTAAAATGAATTTCCTAAATGTTTAAACATTATTTGATGACTTGTATCAGGGGTGGAATTTCGTAAAGTGCCACAGGAGTCCAAGTGGATTCTCGCAAGAGAGTTTTGCGAGAGTCCATGGATTCCCGTAAATGGATTCTCGTTGCACAATCTTGCGGGAGTCCAAAAGGTATTATATGTAGGCCTACGTAAAATGCATTCAAACAAACAAACTAACAAATAAACTAACAAAGTTAAGTTTTTAATATATGTGTCATCATACTCTCACTTCCATATATATGTCATTGCATCTTTGGCGACTTTTCCTTTATATTTTCAGGCTTTGAGTTTAAAGGCGTGTTGAACTTAAACGTAAGTTCGCTGAGCCGATCATTTCCAGCGAGAGTCCACATGGACTCTCGCAATAGGACTTTTACGGGAGTCTCTGCGAGAGTCGACTCTCGGACTCCCGCGAAATTCCACCCCTGTTGTATCTAACCGGAGTAGATGTGTTACTCAGACTTCATAAAAATCATGTACGAGGGGGTATCCAAAAGTTTTTGACATCACCCAGAAGTGAAAGAGCTATACCGATGAAATTTTGTCAGTGTAATCACTGGTCCTTATGTACATTATGGTCCAAAAATGGTCTCATAAGTATGTTTACTTTCTTCACAGGAGGCGCTAGATGGGAAGTAGGCGCATAACCTTTTCATGATAAGAGCCTCCACTTTCTTGAGTTTTTTCACTGTGGCCGCATCATCCGTTAAGTGATGGACGCCCACTTCTTGGCTCATCTGTGAGGGACATGTGGCCAGTTTGGAAATTCCTTTTTCAAAAAGCAATAGTGCCATCTGATGGGCAATCATCACCGTAGATTACTTTCATTTCATCATAGATTTTCTGAGCATTGTAGGCCTAAACCTTCAAATGCAGGAACTTAATCATGCTGCGTGCCTCAATTTTCACCATCTTTCAGGTTATGCGCCTACTGCCCATCTAGCGCCACCTGTAAAGAAAGTAAACATACTTATGAGACCATTTGTGGACCATAATGTACATAAGGACCAGTGATTACACTGACGAAATTTCATCGCTATAGCTCTTTCACTTCTGGTTGATGTCAAAAACTTTTGGATACCCCCTCGTACTAAAATAGAACCCCACTACCATTTTCTCAATTTTGGGTCAATGTCAGCCATTTTGGTCATATTTCAAATTTCTCAATGATGAAAAAGTTTAATTTATTGTCAGGGCATGCCAGAGATTGAAGAAAAGCAACACCAAAAAGTAACTATAACCGAGATAAAAAAAGGTTAATTTATTAAAATCTAATATTCCTAATAAAGCAGAAAGTACATAAAAGTCAGATAGGATTTGAAAATAATGGGTATTGACTAGAACTATCCTGGACACCCTGTTGACAGAATTGCCAAATTACCAAAGCATTGCACACTGGGCTATTGGGCTATTCCAGAAGAAATCCATATACCCCCTATGGAAACCATGACCTTAATCTTCCACACAAGGAGTGTGAATTTCAAATAGGGTTACCTGAATGGGTGACTCCGTTTGAAATCTACACCCCCTGTGTAAGAAATTAAGTTCGTCTCTTCCACATAGGGTGTATGGTTAGCCCATTTGGAGTCTGGGGTCTTTTAAATCAAATCTCTTTATTTCTACAGGAAACTTATACTCAGTAAAATCAATTGGGTATTCTTCACATCGGAGAAGGACTACAAGACCACTTTCCCCTCTGTGCTGTCATCGGTAACAGAAACCATAGCCAACATTGAAGAAGGTACCCACGTAGGCACAGCTGACTCCATCAACGATGAATTAGAAAAACCAGAGGAAGAAATCACAAAAGCAAGTTTCAGGATATTCTCGAAATGGAGACGGAATACGCGGAAGTATCAGAGAAAGACGGAGAAGGACTTCTGGGATTCGCAGTTTGGTTCCAAGAAGTCAGAGGTGTCTTGGATAGAGTTCAGGAAGACGTTCTTGGCGGTGTATGATAAATTTTTAAAGAAGAAATTTACAGAGGATAGGATTAGTTGGTTGGTGAATGTGGCATACGGAGATATCTTCCGTCTGAATCATCAGATTACCAAGAAGATGTATGAAAATTTTGCAGGTAAATTGAATTGCATATATAGCAACTTTATATTGATATTGATTCAATACCCTCAAGTGAGGGAAATTTATTTGGAATATAAAAGCCTCTGGCCATAAAATACATTGCAAATAGCTTTTAAAAAAGAGCAACATACAAGAAAATAAATGTCTCTCTTCTTACAGTCATTAAATAGATATTTACACAAATTGTTCAAAATCCTGCTATTAGAAGTTTGCATTAATTCAGATTGTAGTACATGGTGTTACGTAACCCAGTGCAAAATTTGCTACACTAGTGGAACCAATGCTTTTTAGCTTCTGAATACCCCTACGAATGAAACCTGAGTTGGTTCCATTTTTTTCGAATGTGTCTACGGCGGCCATTTTGAAATTCAAAATGGCCACTATTTTTAGCCATTTTTAAGCCGTATTTGTTCCGAAAGCGCACAAAGTCATATTTTTCTTAATGATTATTTATACTTTTGATTGTCAAAATCCACTAAGAACATGATTAGGATCATTTTCTAGAATCCAAGATGGCTGCCAAATCCAAAATGGCCGCCAATTCGTCTAAAATGGTCTGCCAGCTATAAGGACATTGATTTCTCTCCTTTTTCCTGATTATTTTCGCTACTTATGTTTCTGAGAATCCACTGAGAACTAAAAACGTAATTTGGTCCATTTTCTCCAATCCAAGATGGCCTCTAAATCCAAAATGGCCGCCTTTTATTAAAATATGGCATACCGCTTTTGGCAATTACTATCATCGAGAGTAAAATACATGTATCTCATTTCTGTCAGATATGGATATTAAAATGATTCTAAACATCTTAAAGTAGTGCAACAACATTGTTTAAGGAGAATATAGGTGCATTTCACCTTTCAAAATGGCTGCCAAAGTGTTTGAAATTGGCTATGATTAATTTTTCAGCATTTATGCAATGAAATGCAGAAAATCATGTTTTTGAAAGTTGAAATATATTGTAATTCAACTTTAGACATTTATGATAGAGTTGACCTTGAGGCATCTAAATGCCTAGTTGTCATCAATACTCATCATCTATGTTATCAGTATTTTCAAGTTCCTCAGTTTGGTGCACAGAGCTGTATTTGTATACTCTTCATCTGCTCCACAAGCACATGCTTCTGTACAAGTCAGCTCAGGATATCAGATAGTGTCGTCTGCAGGAACATCTTCTGGAGCATTTGCTTATTCCGCATCCGCACCTAACAAGCTCGACAACAGACTCGGGAGCTATTGCAATGTCTGACAGGATAGGTACTGGAATGTTATCTGCATCACTCGACCATCCTAGCTTGAATGGGTCTGGACTCCAAACATTCTGCATATGCGCCCGCAGAATGTGTTGATGCCACGCACAGAAGTTGCAGGGATTTTATCAATCCCCCTGGTTGGCTCTTGAAGCGTGTCCATCTAAGTTTTTCAGCTGTGTTAGCCTGTAGGTCATTTTTTTGTACCCATGAGCCTGCACAAAAACCTCTCACAGCCTGAAACAACACTTTGAGAAGGCATTACTGCATCACCAAGTTGACTCAGTGCTATGAGTTCTTCAGGTGTTGCTTCAGTGAAGGCATTGAAAGCAGTCTTCTTGCCTATACCTTTGATATGTCCACATGTGTCGCATCCTGTTAAACAATGAAATCCCGGAAGCGCTGCTGCTTTTGATGTCCCAAGACGGATATGTATTGGTTTCAGCAAGAGTTTCCTTCTGTTGTCACCTCTTCCCATAAGCATGGTTGTCTGAATGATGTTCGTCTGATTATATCTTTGATTGAGTTTTCTCTTCCATAATTATCAAATATGACACGGCAACCTTAATAGTCACTCTAACACGTCTGCATGTGAAAAGCAACATAAATTATGTTCAGCCATCGACAGGTGTTAGTACACAAGAGGAAGCAGATACTATAATCATGCTACATGCAGCTAGTAAAGATCTCTCAAGATTGAAAGAATGTCCATATCATAACCCAAGATACAGATGTTATGGTCCTTGCTCTTCGAAGACTCACAGTTCTTGGTCTTCAGACAACCATGCTGATGGGAACAAGTGACAACAGAAGGAAAATCTTGCTGAAACCAATACATATCCGTCTTTGGATATCAAAAGCAGCAGCGCTTCCGGGATTTCATTGTTTAACAGGAATACAGGATGCGACACATGTGGACATATCAGAGGTATAGGCAAGAAGACTGCCTTCAAGGCCTTCACTGAAGCAACACCTGAAGAACTCGCAGCACTGAGTCAACTTGGTGATGCAGAAACGCCTTCTTAATGTGTTGTTTCAGGCTGTGAGAGGTTTTTGTGCAGGCTCATGGGCACAAAAAATGACCTACAGGCCAACACAGCTGAAAAACTGAGAAGGAAACGCTTCAAGAGCCAACCAGGGAGGATTGATAAAATTCCTTCAACTTCTAGTGCGTGGCATCAACACATTCTATGGGCGCATATGCAAGCATATGTTTGGAGTCAAGACCTTGTGGTAAATCCAAATATTCCAGACCCATTCAAGCTAGGATGGTCGGGTGATGCAGATAACATTCCAGTACCTATCCTGTCAGACATTGCAATAGCTCCTGAGTCTGTTGTCGAGCTTGTTAGGTGCAGATGTGGAATAAGCAAATGCTCCAGAAGATATTCCTGCAGACGACACAATCTGACTTGTACAGAAGCATGTGATTGTAGAGCAGATGAAGAGTGTACCAATATGATAGGCCTACAGCTGTGCACCAAACTGAGGAACTTATGATGGCAACTAGGCATTTACATGCCTCAAGGTCAGCTCTATCATAAATGTTTGAAGTTGAATTACAATATTGAAATTTCAACTTTTAAAAACTTGATTTTTAAAAACTTGATTTCATTGCATAAATGCTGAAAAATTAATCAATTTCAAGACACTTTGGCGGCCATATTGAAAGGTTAAATGTACCTATATTCTCCTTAAACAATGTTGTTGCACTACTTTAAGATGTTTCGAATCATTTTCTTATCCATATCTAACAGAAATAAGATAGATGTATTTTACTCTCGATGATAGTAATTGTTCAGAGCGGTATGCCATATTACAATAAAAGGCGGCCATTTTGGATTTAGAGGCCATCTTGGATTGGAGAAAATGGACCAAATTAAGTTTTTAGTTCTCAGTGGATTCTCAGAAGCATAAGCAGTGAAAATAATCAGGAAAAAGGAAAGAAATCAATGTCCTTATAGCTGGCAGACCATTTTAGACGAATTGGCGGCCATTTTGGATTTGGCAGCCATCTTGGATTCTAGAAAATGATCCTAATTTTGTTCTTAGTGGATTTTGACAATCAAAAGTATAAATAATCATTAAGAAAAATATGACTTTTGTGTGCTTTAGGGACAAATACGGCTTTAAAAGGCTAAATATAGTGGCCATTTTGAATTTCAAAATGGCCGCCAAGACACACACTCGAAAAAATGGAACCAACTCAGGTTTTGTTACCTAGGGTATAAGGAAGCAAAATAACCTTGGTTCCACTAGTGTAGCAAATTTTGCACTGACTTATGATAAATCTACGTAACACCATGTACTATTGGTTTTCACGATGGTATCTGAGAATAAAACAAAATACACACTAGTGCAAATACAACTCATCTTCGACTAATCCTGAATTACACAATTTACAGAAACGTTCATCAAGCTGCCTCTGTAAAAGACGCCAGAAAATCATCAAGGTAACAGAGATACTGTTACTAGTTATCAGCAGCCTTCAAAGATGCTGTTTATTTCTTTATGACCAGGGCAGTGGAAGTGAAAATTTTGTTGTTAGGCACCAGAACCAAATATGTTCAGTCTTTGGATCGATGCTGCTTCGATGCTTGTTATTAATCAACTATCAACTAATTAATGCTAAATTTACATTGGTCAATATCCCTACAGGCAAAAATTACTATTTTATCACAATTAACAATAGTAAATTAATTGATTACATAAATAGGAGCGACCAAGTATCGGTGGTCGATCGAAAAGTCAAACTAATGTGTTTCTATTGTCTTAACAATCTCTGTGTAATTAGCTTGTCAATCACAGCCTACATGACATGGCACAGACATGACAAACTAAACTTGGGATGGTAGTCATGAGATGCGTTAAAATTGGAAGAAATCTGATGAGTTCATTAATGCTTGGAAAAACCAATTCGTTACTAATTTCTTAAGCTTTTTGTCTTATACGGAGGCTTGATCATAATGTACAGCCTACCTGTTGACTCAGGGGGAGGGGTGTACTCTAGTTTTGGGAAGGATGTGCTATCAAGTTGACCCAATTTTATACCTGAGGACCAGATTATTGACAAAGTTAAACAAAATTTTGCAACATTTTTACAAATTTCTTATTTATTTTGATATCTTTTTTTTGTGTAATTGGGGTATTTTGTTTTCCAAAACAGTTCGATAAAATTACCCATTTTATACTTAAAAAGGAACCAGTGTTATACCAGAGACTCAAAAATGAGATCCATAGATGACCTCATCCCCAATGGCATGGCTCAATAACCTCCATTCAAAAACCATAGCTCACAATTTGACCTAAGTTGTGGGAGTATGATTTTTTGTACCCAACACACTCAAAGGTCATGCATGTAGAAGCCTACTTGGGTTAAAGAACCGTGTACTGACTGATGATAATGTTGGAGATGCTAGTGAGTCTGGCACATCCTGTATTTTCATTTGTCCTGAGTACCCTCCTGGTTATCATGATTGACATTTCCCCCCTCCCCTCCTTCACCACATCGTGTATGTTTTTTCAAATCCACAAATGCGTCTATTTCACAAATTGTTTGTTGACTTCTCATTTTTAGGCAAAACAACTGATAGCGATCCGGATAGCTTTTATTACAAGCTTTTGGAGTATGCAAGAGGCAAGATAGCTATGAGGGGTGTATTCAACATGGATAGCACAGTAAGACTGGATGCTGTGCAGAGTCTGGGTATGTTGGGGTGTGTGTGTTTGCTTGTTTTTTTGTTTGTTTGAGTACACAAAAAGCAAAATAGTAATAAGAGGTGTATTCAACAAGGACAATACTGTAAGACAATACTGTACAGAATTTAGGTATGTATGTGTAACAGTGCAGAATGTTGATGGGGATCAGACCCTTTTTCAGGATATTCTTGTTCAAGAAATTCAGATTCCGAATTACGATCATTTCCAAATTTTCGATCGATTCCGATCCTTTTCATAAACGGCTATAGCCGAGTGATTTCGATCTATTTCGAAACCCAGTGCACGAGAGCTCACACACACTCTCTCGCCGGACCAACATTCTATATACAACGACCAGGGTTTGCTTTTTTACATGTTCTATGATTTATACTTTGTATTATTTTATATGTAGAGAGGAAAGATATTACCGTTCGCCTAATGGCGCACCTGGGCTCCTTTGCCTTGGGGTAAATGTATGTGCAAATAGAGAGCCCCCTCCTCAAAAAATCCCAATAAGACTTAAGGGTACTTGCCCCTATTTGCTGGTGGGATTTTTATGGGAGGGCACTTTTAGTTTGTGTCTGAAATTCCAGTTATGTCAAGAGAGCCCATAGCGTCATTAGGCGAACGTTTACGGTATATTACCAAATAAACGTTTGTATGTTTGTTTATTTTGAGTATATAAAAGGCAAAAGACAAGGTTTGTTTGTGTAACTGTAAATTCTATTATATCTATGAATATTCTCAATCATCCAGGTAGTTGAATAAAGTTAGATTAGGTTATAAATCTTTGCAACTGGACTTACTGTTTTTTTTTGTTGACTACAGTATCACGTCATATCTCTCACGCTTCATCAGGCCTAGTGATGTGAATTGGCTCTGTGTTATTGACCTGTGCCGTCATGGTGGTAGATGTGGCGTCACACTGGAGTCGCCGAGGAATTTTCCTGATCGTTGGTTCGTAGCTGTGAGACAGGTTGTGGCGTAGTCCCCTCCAGCGATTCAAAGTTGGTTCCTCCCTGCGAACATATATTGCTTCCTTTCCCCCTCTTTCGAACCACCTATGTTCTTTGTCGAGCACAATAACGTCTTTATCCTCAAAAGTATGCTTAGCTGCTTTGAGGTGCGTATAAACGGATGAATCGTTTAACCCTGTTGAGCTGGGGCGACGATGTTGGTACATCCGTTTATGGAGCGGTGCAACACACTGAGACAGAAGTTAGTCCACCCTAAAGACAAGGTTCCTCAGCGCAAACAGAGTAATATCGTGTATGCCATCAATTGCCAGGATACGGACTGTGATGACTATTATATAGGAGAGACTAAACAACCGCTCCATAAACGGATGTACCAACATCGTCGCCCCAGCTCAACAGGGTTAAACGATTCATCCGTTTATACGCACCTCAAAGCAGCTAAGCATACTTTTGAGGATAAAGACGCGTTATTGTGCTCGACAAAAGAACATAGGTGGTTCGAAAGAGGGTAAAGGAAGCAATATATGTTCGCAGGGAGGAACCAACTTTGAATCGCGGAGGGGACTACGCCACAACCTGTCTCACAGCTACGAACCAACGATCAGGAAAATTCCTCGGCGACTCCAGTGTGACGTCACTCCTACCACCGTGACGTCACAGGTCAATAACACAGAGCCAATTCACATCACTAGGCCTGATGAAGCGTCAGAGATATGACGTGATACTGTAGTCAACAAAAAAAACCAGTAAGTCCAGTTGCAAAGATTTATAACCTAATCTAACTTTGTAAATTCTATTGGTATATGTGCTTGTGTGTCTTTGTAACTTTTCAATATCAGTTTCGTTCGGGCACTGTGAATTCATAGACTTGTAGATGTGAAATCAGAGGAGTCTGTCTGTAAATTCACAGTCCCTCAAACTGATGTGGTAGATTTCCCAAAGTGTGATGTGAAACCCTTATTCTCCCTTTAAATTTTTTGAATGTACCTTCACTTTTTCTCTTTTTGATACAACAGGTTGTTTCAAGAATGCCACAGTAGTAGCCTCATTAATAGATCTGTTGAATGATAAGGACCCTAACATGAGAGCCATAGCAGCTATTGCAATTGGAAAGACAGGTATGAGACTAGATTGATATAATAAATTTTTAAAAACACTGTAGCTGGAGATGAAAATAGGCCAGTAGGGGGAAATTTTGCTGATGTTTTCTTTTCTTTCTCATGCCTAACAAATTATGCACCTGTGATGTTGTGTCTCCTGCATTTAAAAGGGCATTTCGTGATCCACAGCATCATCCCCCCCCCCCACTTTTCTCAAAAACAGTTGAGTTTTTATACCACTGGAAACCTCTAGCTACATAATGTTATATACAAAAATTTCTTGCAGATTAATTTGTTTAGCGAAAATATCGTGAAATTTGAATTACGTTCTGGTACACCAGAACGAAATTACAACACATTGTCTATGGAACAGTGTAATACACTAAATCACGCATAATTCACAAATGCAAAATTGGAATCAACTGAAATTTTTGGAATAAGCTTTTTTTGTGGATATCTACTCTAAAATGGCATCAAAAGAGGATGCTAGGATCACAAAATACTCCTTTAATTGAACTATATTCCAATTTTGCATTGGAAAATATGAAGAGTTCTGATACAAAAGTGATACAGCAATTTGTTCAATTTGAAATATAGGCATATTATAACTCGTCAAATATTAAGAGCATAATATGAAAATAACATATTTTCAAAATATGTGCCGGTTTTTTTATCATAGTGTTAAAAATATATTTTGGAATTTTTAAAGGTAGGATGTCAATTATAAGCTAGCATTATAGGACAGATGTTACTGGCCTTAAGGTGGTACTACACCCTTGATAAATTTGTGACTATTTTTGCATTTTTCAAAAAAAAGAATAACACACTGGTAACAAAAGTTATGTATATTATAGGGGCAAGAAATCCTGTTACTACACTGGAATTTCAATGATTCAAGACAAGCGGTATGTTATTTATGATAAGAAAAGAAGTACCGCTAGAATGTACCTCATTTCTTAAAATATATGAACCACTTGTCTTGAATCACTGAAATTTCAGTGAAGTAATTGGATTCCTTGCCCCTATAATATACACAACTTTTGTTACCAGTGTGTAGTTATTTTTTTAGAAAAATGCAAAATTAGTCACAAAAATAATCAGGGGCTGTAGTACCACCTTAATGCAAGCATTTTGAAAATATTGTTTATATAGGCTTTAGCATCTGAATCCAGTAAAAAAATTCCATGTTTGCTGAATGCAAGCCAGTCATTGCAGCCTTTTCCAATCATTCTCCAATCACATATGCTGGAACTCCGTAATCTTAACTTTGGGCTAAGTCTTCTGTGGTATAAGTGCTCAGCTGTCATTTGGTTGCCAACATTTCAAGATGTTGTGAAACAAATAATTTTGAGTGATAAGGGCTCAGAATGCTTTTTTGATTGCGAGGGCTATTTTGAACAGATTCTTCCAAAAGTAGCCATTTTGTGAATTGACAAAATATTTTTCATAGGAGCTATTTTGTGAAATATGTTGGGAAATCACTGTTAGCCCAGTGTATTTTGAGCCTTGCTTGAGTCAATCTTGACATACAGTAATGAATAAAAATAAGAGCACGGTGGCCGAGCGGAACGGGCTCCGACTCATAATCGGAAGGTTGCTTGTTCGAGCCCAGGCGACGCCATCGTGTTGTGCCCTTGAGTAAAGCACTTTATCTCGATTACTCCTCTCTACCCAGGTGTATAAATGGGTACCGGCATTCTTAAATGCTGGGAAGGTAACAGACTCGCTGTGGAGGAGGTGTAGCCATCCCCTATAGAGGCCCTGCATGAAATTATCGATTGGCTCCAAACAATCATTCAATCAAATGTTGTCATCAACCTATTTGATCGTAGTGCAGGGTTATGTGTGTGAGACGAACTGTCACGGTAGATTGCAATCATGCTTTTGTTGAATGCATTTGAGTAGTCCGCCATATTTACGGGATGATACGTCACATGCAAGGCCTCTATAGCAACATTACATGGAGGAGTCTGGCCCAATCGCCAAAGAGAGATGGGCACTCCGATTACTGTTATACAGGATCGTCTCCTTTACCTTTACCTAGAAATAAGAATAAATTTTGCCTATTTTATTGTTTTGTATCCCAGGTGTGAAGAATCAGAGGATAGTTGGTAGGATGCTAAAGATGCTACAAGATGATGATAGATTAGTGAGAGAGGCTGCCTGTATCTCATTAGGTCATATGCAGTCAGAGATTGCTGTGCCATATCTAGTGTCTGTATGGTATGTATATTGAGACCAATTAAATTACACTGTAGAACCTGAACTCAGTGCAGTTGATGACTTGGGGAAAAAATGGTGTAACTCTGACATTTTTCTATGAAAACCTAAAATTGATAAACAATAAATAATATATACATGTATGTAGCACTTAGTCAGCATATATCAGCACAAGGCATTACGGCCAGATTAAAAAAAACACACACTTAAAATCAAGTTTGCAAAATGCCTGCTATATCTCCTCCACAAGGGATACCCAGTTAACAGGTGGATCCCATATACTCTGGTATAATTCAATGATTGATGCAAATCAGGTCTAGGTCTAAAAATCTATGGATCCTTATCAATTTTCATAAGTTTCTTACCCAAGGACCTGCATTAATTCTAACACTGATTTTTTAGGGCCAGAATTTGGAGACTTGTAATGATAATATGTGACACGATCAAGGGAAATGAGTCGGGATGTCGCTATTATTGATTTTGATATATTGGCAAAGAAAGTGTTAAAATTCTTCTGTTTTAAATTGTTTTCAGCGATTGATAAATTGATGTAACTTTGCAAAGAGAAGTCGTATCAACATGGGGTCTGAAAGCTCTATATGCCCTCTTTAGAAACATGTGTAAAATTCATTTTTGACCAGGGTCGACATGTGACTCATTCCCCTTGATCATGTCACATATTAAGGTTAGGGTAGTCCTATTTGTCAGAATGTTGCCACAGTTGTTAAATTACTTAATTTGATATCAACATTTTTTATAACAGGCGTAAGGAGATAATCTCTCATGTGAGGAATGCAGCCGAGGTAGCCTTGGGTTTGATTAACAGCGACCAATCCAGGGAAGCTTTAAGGGTAGTCCAGGTCTTATCAGAAGAAATGAAAGACCTCAAAGACTCAGACTAACCAATAGATTGAAGGACCTTGTAGACTTGAAGTAATCATGAATGAATTCTTTTTGGACCAAAACCATATACGGTACCGTAAAAAACTTGATAGTTAGCATATATGTTTACTATCGAGCGCTTTTGCAATCATGAAGTTGTACCAAAGTCTGGCGCTTTACCAACTGAGCTAATGGGGTTGAGACAAACATTTGCAGGTTAACTTGTTCGTATATAACTATGTGTATCGATGATTTGCTCAAAACCCTTTGCACTTTTATGAATGAGGCTCTTCATGTTTGCATGTTTTAAAAGCGCTCGATAGTAAGCACATATGCTAGCTATAGTTTTTTCCAAGGTTCCTTTGCTAGATAACCATCGCGTATACGTGCGCGACGTCTAGCGTGTGCATTGGACCTTGTGCAAAATAATACGCGCTGGACGGCTAGCAGTACGCTTAATTTGTAAAAGTAAATCTGAACAAGGCTTTATTGAGTTTTTATGGTATTTTTGTCAATTTTGTAGTAGATGAGACTCATTGAATCATGATAGAGGGACTCATTGACTCAATATTATGCAGTAGTTCTATTGTGCCATGCATGAGGAAAAGTTCAATAGTATGTTAATTCTTTCCCTATTTTAAATAGCCATTTGTCATGGTCTGATGACTCAAACCAAAACTTATTTGATTGTCTGGGATATGGTTAAGTCGACAAGCAGGCTTGCCATTCTGATTAACAGTTGCTTGGCAACTGGAAACGTTTCCCAGGCAGAATCTCAGGATCTGCAATCAATATCAACATAAGTCCATCATTTTCTACCTGCTTTTTAGATCTGTATCAGAAAGGCTATGCCCAATATTAGCTAATAAATTTGTTTGATATAACATTTGGTGACATAAAATGATTGCAAAAATTGATCAAAAATGAGTTTTGGGAAACTAAAATGAAGAGCTAGTTTTAAAACCATGTCCATAAAGACATGTTTCTGATTCACCTGTGCGATATTACAATGGGTTATGATGCTATTGGTATAGTAATTTCAGTTAGAAGCACCATTACAAAACAAACAGTGGATGGATGCACAGTAACAATACTGTGTGAGGCCTTTGGTTCCCAAATGTGAACAATAGTCTGCATATTGTTATGCATCATTGTTGTGGTAAATAATGGCTTGCTGATGGTACAACTCATTGTTGCTAATGTCAAACTTGTCAAAGTAATTGTGATTGTATCACACAAGTAAATGAGAAACATGTGGTTGTGGACTTAATATGGATTGGAAACAAGCTCTTCATAATGTAGGTAATACATTGTGCATGGGTTGAAAACTTGCTACAATGTACAAATGTCTTACAAAAAATGTTTAAAAATATTTGTATATTGTCACTCTATAGTGTGTCTCATCATAAGTTGAGAATAACGTCATGTTGAATTTTGCAGTGGCAGATTTGTGGTAACCTGATCCCTCAGGGGCATATACACATGTGTATTTGTCCATATGCTGGTGACACAACCGTGAAGTCGCACTGGTTCAATTCTGCCAGTGCAAAATCCAACATGCATTACTCTCAACTTGAGATGAGACAGATTTAGACAGTTACTATTTTTGTATACTTAAAATACTTATAATTGAAATCTGAATGCAACTGAGAATAACTATGGTGCATTATTATCACTTGTAGAAACTTTGTATACTTATAAACATCTGTACATTTTACATGCTATAACTATTTTAGTAATTAATTTTTATATATAGAATGGATTTATATATAGTGAAGATTATTAATGCCACCTTATTCCATGAAAATTATTAAAGGCCCATTCAGTGATTTGCTCATCTGGACGATTGTAAAAATCATCAAAATTCAGCTTTTGGTACCTTCATCATTGTCATAGATCTGCTAACATAGCCTGCTAGTGTTTCAGCCAAAAGCTGTGTATTTAAGACAAAATAAGGCATTTTACATGAATCTGTAATTTATATACTGACAGCATATAAATTAGCTACATGTATTTGAATGGGGCTTCAACTTCGTCAATACTGCTGTTTTCTTCGTTTTTTTTGCCAAATTTTTCATTTCAAAAATACCAAATGACAATTTGAATGACATATCCTTCACTTTTAAGCAATTTATAAACAATTTTAATTTTTTACACTTTGCGCTGGGATCACTGAATGGGTCTTTAAGATATTACCATAGTATTAAAGTTTGTAGTAAACTTGATCATGTACTTAAATGTATATTATTTAGTATAAGTTATATGTAACTATTTATAGTATTCGTTATTACGACCAATTAAAAACAGTTTGTCTCAAACCACCTTTGATATGTGATATCTATAATTTGGTTCACCTCAAGTTTGCTAGTGACATAAGTACATATTTCACTCGTGGCAGTATTGAATTGCGCACATAAAGTTAAATGCGCTGAGTGTGCGCATACAGGGGCGGTTTGTCGGCACGTTTGTGCCGCAATCACGAGAAAGCATTGACATCACTACCGAACTTGAGGTGAACCAAATTATAATGATTTTCATATTGGATAGATATTTGATGGGTTGGCTTATATTGCACATATTTAAATAATTCACAGTACAGGCTGTATCAAAATGATTGGTACCCATCAGTTTTAAGCTATACAGGCTATATCAAAAATGATTGTTACCCATCAGTTTTCTGCTATACAGGCTATATCAAAAATGATTGGTACCCATCAGTTTTCAGCTATACAGGCTGTATCAAAATGATTGGTACCCATCAGTTTTCAGCTATACAGGCTGTATCAAAATGATTGGTACCCATCAGTTTTCAGCTATACAGGCTGTATCAAAATGATTGGTACCCATCAGTTTTCAGCTATACAGGCTGTGTCAAAATGATTGGTACCCATCAGTTTTCAGCTATACAGGCTGTATCAAAATGATTGGTACCCATCAGTTTTCAGCTATACAGGCTGTATCAAAATGATTGGTACCCATCAGTTTTCAGCTATACAGGCTGTATCAAAATGATTAGTACCCATCAGTTTTCAGCTATACAGGCTGTATCAAAATGATTGGTACCCATCAGTTTTCAGCTATACAGGCTGTATCAAAATGATTGGTACCCATCAGTTTTCAGCTATACAGGCTGTATCAAAATGATTGGTACCATCAGTTTTCAGCTATACAGGCTGTATCAAAATGATTGGTACCATCAGTTTTCAGCTATACAGGCTGTATCAAAATGATTGGTACCCATCAGTTTTCTACTATACAGGCTGTATCAAAATGATTGGTACCATCAGTTTTCAGCTATACAGCCTGTATCAAAATGATTGGTACCCATCAGTTTTCAGCTATACAGGCTGTATCAAAATGATTGGTACACATCAGTTTTCTGATATACAGGCTGTATCAAAATGATTGGTACCCATCAGTTTTCAGCTATACAGCCTGTATCAAAATGATTGGTACCCATCAGTTTTCAGCTATACAGGCTGTATCAAAATGATTGGTACCCATCAGTTTTCAGCTATACAGGCTGTATCAAAATGATTGGTACCCATCAGTTTTCAGCTATACAGGCTGTATCAAAATGATTGGTACCCATCAGTTTTCTGCTATACAGACTGCATTAAAATGATTGGTACCCATCAGTTTTGAGCTATACAGGCTGTATCAAAAATGATTGGTACCCATCAGTTTTCAGCTATACAGGCTGTATCAAAATGAATAGTACTCATCAGTTTTTGGCGTATACTGAAAAGCCTGCCTCTTCCGTATGGAACAATGGATCCTCTTGAAATGACCAGGATTTACAGTTAACTTTTTATAACATTCATCTATATAAGGTAGCTTCTCTGTTGTATTTTGATGTGGTAGTCTTGTCCATACTTACTAGAACTGATGGTTACCAATCATTTTGATACACCCTGTACAAAATGTATGATTGTAGTGCTCTCTTTGTCTTTACACTGTCTTGTATACATGCCAGTGGTGGTGTCAGTAATGTTCTGGGTGGGGATGGGTGAAAATTAAGTAAATCCAAATAAAAACCTAAAATTATGACAATTTCCACATTTTGCGGCAAAATTGTGCAAAATTGTGCAAAATTTGTTGATATTTCACCATTGAAATTCACTTTTCCCCCATGCCCCCATGGCGCTGCCACTGATACATGCGGGAGCTTTGAGATGAACCTGTTTACAATTGGCTGTATATTATATTGTACCAAAGTAATTAGAGATAACCTGGGCAAAATTTGGCATTCTGGTCTGACACTGGAATTGGTAAAATCTCTGCATTTGCCAATTTGTTCAATCCCATAATCATGAGAATTACTATATTTGGCAAGGAATAGAGTATTCTGAACCTAATATATGTATAGGGTTTTGTATTAGTATTCCCCAATTAATGTACTTGTATATAGGCTACTTATAGTTTATATGTAAAACCCTTGCAGATTTGATTGATTAACATTTTTGAAATAAAATATGTAACACGATTGATAGAAGTTTTCAAGTTTCTTGATATAGAACACCAGGTGGACATTTTTCATTTCATTTTATTTTAATTTCTTCCTTTCTTTGTTTTCTCTTTCTTTCTATCTATCTTTCTTTCTTTCTACAATTTTGGGCCCTTAACATGGTCTTTTTCATTCATTCTTTCTTTCTTTCTACAATTTTGCCCTATTTGGGCCCTTAACATGGTCTTTTTCATTCATTCTTTCTTTCTTTCTTTCTTTCTTTCTACAATTTTGCCCTATTTGGGCCCTTAACATGGTCTTTTTCATTCATTCATTTCTTTCTTTCTACAATTGTGCCTTATTTGGGCCCTTAACATGGTCTTTTTCATTCATTCATTCATTCTTTCTTTCTTTCTTTCTTTCTTTCTTTCTTTCTACAATTTTGCCCTATTTGGGCCCTTAACGCGGCTGTGTACTCTAGACATTGTTTCTTTCGCGAAATTGAGCTTTTTTGAAATGTATTTACTTTATGTTTTTTATAAATACAAGGAAAGAAAATCCAGATTTGTTAACTCCAACTGCTCTATTTTATGGATTTTATTTCACTATTTCACTCGTTACGCAATTTAAAAGGAAAGAAAATCTTTGTTGTACCATCGGGTATCGCAGCATAACAACGCATCACGCAATTTGTTAACGCACAGATACGCTATGCATACGCAACGCTTATCTACATGCGCGGCGCATCTTATGGAAGTACCACGGAAGCACTGCTTTCATAAAAACCTAGCGGTCAAATGGCTCCATTTTAGCTGATAAAATGTGAATTTTTTCAAGTTCTTTCCCCCGATTTAAACATCAAGATATGAATAGATTTCGCCCAAACTTCTCAAGGGCCTGTGGATTTACCCGATGTTCACGTAATGTAAGGTAGAAAAACGAGAACTGCCGCATTCTCCTGTGAGCTTCGATCAAAGTGCAAAATGTGACCACTTTAAACTTCAACGGCCTTTATTTCAATGTTCATTTTCTCAGTAAAATGACGATTTAGGTACACGATAACTCAATAAATACAGCATCTATAGGTAAGCAATTATGCTCATCATAAAAAGCATGGTCGACTTAAGAAACGGTTTTCTCATTTTTTTATATTTTGGTCTATTTCCGATTTTAGGCATCATTTTGTGCAAATAGCGTTTGTGAATTTTAAAAAGTTCATTTTGATGCCTTATATGGTCAATATCTCAAAAGATAAGGCCAATATTAAAAAACTAAAAAAACCGTTTTTGGAATGGTGTCTCAAGATTAAGAAAAAAGCAAAACAAAAATTTTTGGAAAGAGTGTTTTTTTGTTATGATGTACCGAACAAAAATGGTCAAAAACTCACTTTTTTGTGATTTTCTTCATAATTGTTGTTTTTACACCAAATCTGTATTTATACTGAGATTCATTGATGTATTGCCTTTATAAAAATGTATAACTTTTATATGTCTTGCGTGAATAATTACAAAGTTATGGCACTTTTACTACATGCATGTCTGAGAGTACACAGCTGCCTTAACATGGTCTTTTTCATTCATTCTTTCTTTCTTCTTTCTTTCTTTCTTTCCTTCTTTCTACAATTTTGCCCTATTTGAGCCCTTAACATGGTCTTTTCATTCATTCATTCTTTCTTTCTTCTTTCTTTCTTTCTTTCTTTCTTTCTTTCTTTCTTTCTTTCTTTCTTTCTTTCTTTCTTTCTTTCTTTCTTTCTTTCTTTCTTTCTTTCTTTCTTTCTTTCTTTCTTTCTTTCTTTCTTTCTTCCTTCCTTCCTTCCTTCCTTCCTTCCTTCCTTCCTTTCTTTCTTTCCTTCTTTTCCTTCCTTCCTTCCTTCCTTCCTTCTTTCTTTTTCCTTCCTTCCTTCCTTCCTTCTTTCCTTCCTTCCTTCCTTCCTTCCTTCTTTCTTTCTTTCTTTCTTTCTTTCTTTCTTTCTTTCTTTCTTTCTTCCTTCCTTCCTTCCTTCCTTCCTTCCTTCCTTCCTTCCTTCCTTCCTTCTTCCTTCCTTCCTTCTTTCTTTCTTTCTTTCTTTCTTTCTTTCTTTCTTTCTTTCTTTCTTTCTTTCTTCCTTCCTTCCTTCCTTCCTTCCTTCCTTCCTTCCTTCCTTCCTTCCTTCCTTCTTTCCTTCTTTCCTTCTTTCTTTCTTTCTCTTTCTTTCTTTCTTTCTTTCTTTCTTTCTTTCTTTCTTTCTTTCTTTCTTTCTTTCTTTCTTTCTTTCTTTCTTTCTTTCTTTCTTTCTTTGTCTTTTTCATGCTAAATAGGAAGATGCACAGGACAATTAATGCTATCATTTTTTTCTATTTTATAGGTTAATAAATGCGTATCACTTGTTGAGAGTGAAATTGTGCAAAATAATGCACACCTGAGATGTTGATGCGTCTAGTGCATGAGCCCTGTAGGGGGAGTGCATTACATGCATCAACATCTCGGTGCAAGTGCATTATTTTGTACAATTTCTCAAGCAACAAGTGATATATGCATTTATTAAGCTATTTCATACACGAGAAAAGAATCCTGTGATTTTTGCAATCTTTATAACAAAATTGCCACTAAAAACGTTGGAAATGCAAGCAAATATAAATACATCAACCCGCAAGTAAAATGAATGCGTTCGAAAGCACTGCACATACTATGCGCTGGTGCAATTGTACAGCATTTATGCACGGCTACTGATTTACTAACGTTTGCTCTGATTGGTTCCCACTATCTTGGAGTGTATGAAATCATTTTAGGAGGTGGGGTACATCCCCACTTGTGTGTTTCTATCTACCCCTGATAGCACAGTTTGTAGTGTGTGTTGCTATCTACCCTGCATAGCGCATGTATTTATGGGGCGGTGCATTGCTATGAACCCCTGATAGCACAGTATGTATGGTAAAATGTGTATTGCTATCTTCCCCTTATAAACAGTGTGATAGCACTATATGCATGGTATCTGTGGTACAGTGTGTGTTGCCATCTACCCCTGATAGCACAGTATGTATGGCACAGTGTCTTACTATATATACCCCTAATAGCACAGTATCTATGGTTCGGAGTGTGTAGCTATCTACCCCTGACAGCACAGCATGAATGGTACAGAATGTGTTGCTATCTACCCCTGATAGCAGAGATCGTATGGTACAGTGTGTGTTGCTATCTATCCCTGATAGCACAGTGTATATATGGTACAGTGTGTGTTGCTATCTACCCTTGATAGCACAGTATGTATGGCAGAGTTTGTGTTTCTGTTTACCCCTGATAGCACAGTATATATGGTACAATGTGTTGCCATATACTCCTGATAGCACAGTATGTATGTTGGGGTGTTGCTATCTATCCCTGATAGCACAGTATGTATGGTGTGTGGGGGTGTGTGTGTGTGTGTGTTGCTATCTACCCCTGATAGCACACTGTATACTATATATGGTACAGTGTGTGCTACTATCTACCCCTGATAGCACACTGTATATATGGTACAGTGTGTGTTGCTATCTACCCCAGATAGCACACTGTATATATGGTACAGTGTGTGTTGCTATCTACCCCTGATAGCACCGTATGCATGGTACAGAGTGTGTTGCTATCTACCCCTGATAGCACACTGTATATATGGTACAGTGTGTGTTGCTATCTACCCCAGATAGCACACTGTATATATGGTACAGTGTGTGCTGCTATCTACTACCCCTGATAGCGCACTGTATATATGGTACAGTGTGTGCTGCTATCTACCCCTGATAGCACACTGTATATATGGTACAGTGTGTGCTACTATCTACTCCTGATAGCACAGTATGTATGGTACAGTGTGTGTTGCTATCTACCCCTGATAGCACCGTATGCATGGTACAAAGTGTGTTGCTATCTACCCCTGATAGCACACTGTATATATGGTACAGTGTGTGCTGCTATCTACCCCTGATAGCACACTGTATATATGGTACAGTGGGTGCTACTATCTACCCCTGATAGCACAGTATGCATGGCACAGTGTGTGTTGCTATCTAACCCTGATAGCACACTGTATATATGGTACAGTGAATTGCTATCTACCCCTGACAGCACACTGTATATATGGTACAGTGTGTGCTACTATCTACCCCTGATAGCACAGTATGTATGGTACAGTGTGTGTTGCTATCTACCCCTGATAGCACCGTATGCATGGTACAGTGTGTGTTGCTAGCTACCCCAGATAGCACACTGTATATATGGTACAGTGTGTGCTGCTATCTACCCCTGATAGCACACTGTATATATGGTAGTGTGTGCTGCTATCTACTCCTGATAGCACAGTATGTATGGTACAGACTGTGTTGCTATCTACCCCTGATAGCACACTGTATATATGGTACAGTGTGTGTTGCTATCTACCCCAGATACCACACTGTATATATGGTACAGTGTGTGCTGCTATCTACCCCTGATAGCACACTGTATATATGGTACAGTGTGTGCTGCTATCTACCCCTGATGACACACTGTATATATGGTACAGTGTGTGCTACTATCTATTCCTGATAGCAAACTATGTATGGTACAGTGTGTGTTGCTATCTACCCCTGATAGCACACTGTATATATGGTACAGTGTGTGTTGCTATCTACCCCTGATAGCACACTGTATATATGGTACAGTGAATTGCTATCTACCCTTGACAGCACACTGTATATATGGTACAGTGTGTGCTACTATCTACCCCTGATAGAACAGTATGTATGGTACAGTGTGTGTTGCTATCTACCCTGATAGCACACTGTATATACGGTACAGTGTGTGCTGCTAGCTACCCCTGATAGCACAGTATGTACTATGTATGGTACAGTGTGTGTTGCTATCTACCCCAGATAGCACACTGTATATATGGTACAGTGTGTGCTGCTATCTACCCCTGATAGCACACTGTATATATGGTACAGTGTGTGCTGCTATCTACTCCTGATAGCAAAGTATGTTTAGTACAGAGTGTGTTGCTATCTACCCCTGATAGCACACTGTATATATGGTACAGTGTGTGCAGCTATCTACCCTTTATATCACTACTATGTATGGTACAGTGTGTGTTGCTATCTACTCCTGATAGCACACTGTATATATGGTACAGTGTGTGCTGCTATCTACCCCTGATAGCACAGTATGTATGGCACAGTGTGTGTTGCTATCTACCCCTGATAGCACTGTTTGTATGATAAAGTATGTGTTTCTATCTACCTCTGATAGCACAGTATGTATGGCACAGTGTGTGTTGCTATCTACCCCTGATAGCACTGTTTGTATGATAAAGTATGTGTTTCTATATACCCCTGATAGCACAGTATGTATGGAAATGTGTATACTGATAGCATAGAAGGCCTACACAGTGGGTGTAGATATCTACCCCTTACCCTATAGCACTACATTTATGGTGTAGTGTATGCTGATAGCATATTACACAGTGTGTATGGTACAGTGTATGTTGCTATCTACCCCTGATAGCACTGTTTGTATGATAAAATATATGTTTCTATCTACCCCTGATAGCACTGTTTGTATGATAAAGTATGTGTTTCTATATACCCCTGATAGCACAGTATGTATGGAAATGTGTAAACTGATAGCATAGAAGGCCTACACAGTGGGTGTTGCTATCTACCCCTGATAGCACAGTATGTATGGTACAGTGTGTGCTGCTATCTACCCCTGATAGCACACTGTATAATATATGGTGCAGTGTGTGTGCTGCTATCTACCTCTGATAGCACAGTATGTATGGTACAGACTGTGTTGCTATCTACCCCTGATAGCACACTGTATATATGGTACAGTGTGTGTTGCTATCTACCCCAGATAGCACACTGTATATATGGTACAGTGTGTGCTGCTATCTACCCCTGATAGCACACTGTATATATGGTACAGTGTGTGCTGCTATCTACTCCTGATAGCACAGTATGTATGGTACAGACTGTGTTGCTATCTACCCCTGATAGCACACTGTATATATGGTACAGTGTGTGTTGCTATCTACCCCAGATAGCACACTGTATATATGGTACAGTGTGTGCTGCTATCTACCCCTGATAGCACACTGTATATATGGTACAGTGTGTGCTGCTATCTACCCCTGATAGCACACTGTATATATGGTACAGTGTGTGCTACTATCTATTCCTGATAGCAAACTATGTATGGTACAGTGTGTGTTGCTATCTACCCCTGATAGCACACTGTATATATGGTACAGTGTGTGCTGCTATCTACCCCTGATAGCACACTGTATATATGGTACAGTGGGTGCTACTATCTACCCCTGATAGCACAGTATGCATGGCACAGTGTGTGTTGCTATCTAACCCTGATAGCACACTGTATATATGGTACAGTGAATTGCTATCTACCCTTGACAGCACACTGTATATATGGTACAGTGTGTGCTACTATCTACCCCTGATAGAACAGTATGTATGGTACAGTGTGTGTTGCTATCTACCCCTGATAGCACACTGTATATACGGTACAGTGTGTGCTGCTAGCTACCCCTGATAGCACAGTATGTACTATGTATGGTACAGTGTGTGTTGCTATCTACCCCAGATAGCACACTGTATATATGGTACAGTGTGTGCTGCTATCTACCCTGATAGCACACTGTATATATGGTACAGTGTGTGCTGCTATCTACTCCTGATAGCAAAGTATGTTTAGTACAGAGTGTGTTGCTATCTACCCCTGATAGCACACTGTATATATGGTACAGTGTGTGCAGCTATCTACCCCTGATAGCATACTATGTATGGTACAGTGTGTGTTGCTATCTACTCCTGATAGCACACTGTATATATGGTACAGTGTGTGCTGCTATCTACCCCTGATAGCACAGTATGTAATGCACAGTGTGTGTTGCTATCTACCCCTGATAGCACTGTTTGTATGATAAAGTATGTGTTTCTATCTACCTCTGATAGCACAGTATGTATGGCACAGTGTGTGTTTCTATCTACCCCTGATAGCACTGTTTGTATGATAAAGTATGTGTTTCTATATACCCCTGATAGCACAGTATGTATGGAAATGTGTATACTGATAGCATAGAAGGCCTACACAGTGTTTGTAGATATCTACCCCTTATAGCACATTATGTATGGTGTAGTGTATGCTGATATCATATTACACAGTGTGTGTAGCTATCTACCCCTGATATATATATGGTACAGTGTGTTGCTATTGATTCCTGATAGCACAGTATGTTTACCCCTGATAGCACAGTACGTGGGCATCGTGGTATAGTGGGTGCTGGGTGCTGCTACCTACCCGGATAATCATAAACCAATAAATAAATAAATAATTTAATAACCAAATACACTAAAATGCTTAAGAGGGATTTGGCAAGATTTTAATGTACGGTATGTTTAAAGTTGAGACCAAAATGGCATTTTTTGGTGGACATGTCTGGGATGGTGTGGCAGGTGTTAATATAGGGAGTCATGGGCTATGGTCTTGTTGGGCATCCCCTGCTCATAAAAATTAGTGTGAAATATAAACACTCATGGGCAATTGTCCACTCTTAAAAAAAACCTTTTTGTCCTGTATAGGCCTAGTAGAGGCCTACTACCTAAGAGTCTTGTAGAATAATAAAAAGATTCTTTGGCCAAGAAAATGCATAATGGTTTTGCAGAACCAATCACACTGCTTCTCACTGGTGAGATGAGTCCTTGAATTAATTAATTAGAAAGTCCCTATTTTAAAGGGGCACTTCGTGATCCACAGCCTCATCCCCCCACTTTTCTCAAAAAAAGTTGAGATTTTTATATCACTGGAAACCTCTGGCTATATAATGTTTATGTACAAAATATTTCTTGCAGATTAATTCGTTTTGCAAAGATATCGTGAAATTTGAATTTCGTTCTGGTGCACCAGAACGAAATTACAAACGCATTGTCTATGGAGCAGTGTAATACACATAATCATGCATAACTCGCAAACGCAAAATCGGAATCAACTGAAATTTTGGAAATAGGCTTTTTTCGTGGATATGTACTGAAAAATGTCATAAAAAGAGGATGCTAGGATCACGAAACACTCCTTTAAGGTTCTTTGTAACTTTTTAGGGTTCTATAAAAAACCTTCGGGTGTTAAATCCGGCACAAAAAAGGTTTTAGCCCGAATTTTAGGCCTAAGTTGCATTTTTTAAGCCGGCACGAGAATTAGAGTTCGCCAGTTGGGGTTAGAGTTAGATTCATGGTTGGAGTTTTATGATTTATGCTCCTAGAACCGAGGATCGCCAAACTTTCCCGGCAGTTTTCCTGGGAATTTGTTTTACTGCACCAGGCCTATAAACTTTTCCAGGCATCAGAAGTTGTGCCTGGTTTCCGGCGTCAATACCGTATACCGCCAGCTCTTGATTGGCGTATGGGTGCTTTATTGGGCTGAAAATAATCTGTGTCGCAAAAATCCTCGCTCTGTGGGTGTAAAATCCTCCACTATTGGGTGCATCAGAATGCACCGGTATCGGCAGCCTGGTTGTTATTTATTTATCTACACCACGTTGTTACTGTCAACAATAATTGACAGCCGAGTTGTGAATTAAAACTCATTTACAGCAAATGTAAACATACTGGAATATTCAGGATACATTTATGAAACTTTGAAGCGAACTGAGGATTTATACAGCTTTATACCACCTATTTGTGCTTTTGGCTTGCTATGGAGTAAGCTTATCGTACTATAAAAATAAAAATGAGCTGGTCGGACGGTAGGGAACACAGGCGTCAGTTATCTCGGAGATTAGACTCGAAACGGGAGGAGCAACTTGGAAGTTTTGGGCAAGCTTCTGCCATGGAATATGACTCTAATGATGAACTGGAAGTGGTATGTGAACTAAAGCTATTTAACTAAATTATGCAATAGTGGCAAGGGAGGAGAAGAGGCGTAGTAGTGGCGTATCCAGCACAGGGGGACTTTTTTAGGGTGCAACCTTCAACGAAAATGGTCAGAAAATACAAAAAAAAGCCTAAAAATGTTAAATATCAAGGTGGCCAGCATTCGCTTTACGCCACTGAAACGTTGGCCCCGGCGTTGGCCACCTTTGCCCCCCCTTTGGCTCGCCACTGAAGCATTGGTCTACCGCGACCACCAAGCCAGAAGGGGCAACATTGTTAATCTTCCCACTAAACGCAATTATAATGCGCATGAGTAATTTAATACTAAAAATGGGCCAAAATGGAAGTTGCATAATTAATTAGTTTCCAAATGTCATAAAAATTTGAAATTTGGACATTCCATCCATGGTCATCCCTGCTTGGTTATTCAGTTAATTATACCCCCTCCCCAGTATGGGCCAAGAATTCTGGTCATTATTTGGAGCATGTCAGTAGCTGGCGTATATAGTGTCTCAGAGCTGACCACACAGATTTTTTAGGCCCTACCTAAAGTTGTCCTACCCCCGATAACTGAGCCCTGTTTTATGCCAAAATGGCACAATTATGCCTAGTTGAAATATTTGTTCCAGTCTTACTTGCAGGACTAGGGCAATGGCCTAATCTTAGCTTCCCCAAGTAAAAAACAAACAAACCCCCAGAAAAGTTACGGATTAGGCCTATATCGTGTTTTGTTTCAGTAATTTTGTATTTTCGAATCATTGCAGGAATTTATGAGCTTGTTGTGAATACGTTGTATATTAAAAGCCCACAGAACAATAAACCATAACAATTCCTTATAGGCTTAGAATTGATTGAAGAAGGAAAATTACAAAAATTTTATCCACTTATTGTATGTAGGTCTAAATCCACATATTTGTGTTAAAAGTGGTCCTTGTAGAAGCCAACCAAGTAACCTTGAAGCAGCTTTGTGATTTCACTTTATCTATTTACAAAATTATCACTCACGCTATGAATTTACTAAATTACAAAGACATGGATATATCATGGAGAATGGCAGAAACATGTAAAGTGCATGGAGGTGATTTTTTTGCATCAGGCCCCCCTGTTACAGTGATGTTCATGATTTTGAAAGTTCCTTTTTTGGGGGCAGGGAGTAAATTATAAATTAAATTTTCACCAATTTGATCATAACCCAGTTAGTTGTCCAGACCAGTTGCTTGAGATACTTAAAAAATAAATTATGATTTTCTGTTGATCAAAAAGGACTGCAATAATTATAATGTAAATAAGAAACCCATAATATTTTACTCTGTCCATTTATAATACCATAATAGTTCACAGAAGAGTAGATGAAAATCAATGCTTAATACCCAAGCAAATAAAAAACACATTAGTACCCCATAATATAGCACTTTATAGAATCAATCAATGCAAATAATATAATCAATCATAGTGATCAATTACTGTATTTATACCACAGTATGTATTTCAAAACAACCTGTTAATTGAATCAGTATAATTGAATTAATTATTGTGCCATTTAATAAAAAATTTGATTGAATTATATTGAGAAACTTTTTTGGTATATAATTTAAAACTCAATATTCAAAATTTCTGATTTTGGTTTGAGTGGATAATATTGTGTCACATATCAGAAAAAATGGCATGTTTTAATTGTTTTTGTTTAAATGTGACCACAAAACATATGTTGCTTTATTTTCAAGTGCAGGTGTATGAACAGATATTTCATTATAGTTTGTGTGGGCATGTTCCCTTTTACATGCGCATATTTTTGGGGCTTTGGAAAGTAAGCCCCCCCCCGGTAAAAAGCAGGGCGGCCAAAATGAAGGCGGCGGAAGAAGAAGAAGGCGGCAAAAGCGAAGGCGGCAAAAAGAATTAGTAATTAAAAAAGGGCGGAAAAATGTGATAAAGCATAAAAAAATTTGAAAAAATGGTACTATACATCAAAATGTGCTGCTTTTAGGGTGCTTGCGCCTAAAACTTTTTTTTTTTTTTTTTTTTTTTGCTCTTCACTTTTTCAAACGACCGAGAAAAAAATTAGGTCAACCTTTTCGGGCTGTTGAGGAAGGCGGCAAAATTGAATTTTCTTCAGCCCCCCGGGGTTGGGGTCGGCCACGGTACGCCACTGTTTTACCATCCTTACATACACGGATATTCCTTGTAGGGATATTTTTGTGCGAAGTAAAGCTTATTAATTATCAAATATTCCTGTTGCAAATTTAACAATAGTTTTTTTTTATCCTGGTGAGTGCCACAAGACTGGACCAAAGTAACATAAAACATTCATGAAAAAAAAACGAGAAAAAAATAAGATAAAAAATATTCCCATGATAGATCAAATGTGTGAGTGTATGATACAGTGTGTGTATAATCATACATACTTGTGCATACACACAACAACACATAATTTTATTGCCATGTTGCATAAAATTATAATGAAAAAATAGTTCTAATCATTTTATTATTTAAAAAAATATGCTTTCTGCTAATCTTGTGCCCATTGATGATTGCCAATATTGGTTGCATGCTTAATGATAATGATGATTGTAGATAAGACCCATGGGTTGCATTGGCCTCTGAAACCACACAGGGGCGAGATTTCCAATGGAGTCACCCATTCAGGTAATCCCATTTGAAATTCACACTCCCTGTGTTGAAGATTAAGGTCATGTCTTCCATTGGGGTGTATGGATTTCAATAGGAATAGCCCATTGAAAATGATATAGATTCTCTGTTTACATTCACTAAATTGACATTCACATTTAAAATCTTGCCCTATGAAGTATGGACCAAAATGTTCTCATTCAGAGGCACAGTTCACCTGACCTTCATTCAACAGTAATAGGTCAGAAGTTGAATATGTGTTGTGGTGTATGAGGTTCTGTACCTAGTATTCAAAGTTCATTATAGATGCATATAGAATCATATTAGGGTTATAAACTGTGTCCCCACAGATTGGCATGTTGACAGGCATTCTCATATGACACTTTCATTGGAAACCTATCTGATTTGCTTGGCTCATTTGCTATCAGATTTTATCAGCCTCATTTCTTGCTGCAAAGTTAATTTTGCACTTATATTATGTAAGTGTGGATTTGACTCGGGTATGAGTTTAAAAATGCCAATTGGGGAATTTTACACTTGAATTATTTTCATAATTATTATACATGTATGCCCAAAGGTAAATGGCATCACACTTTATAGAATTTGATTGTTGGTGTGTGTGGGGGTGGGTGGGGTGAGGATGGTGGGTTATAATACGGTGACTGCATGTGTATAGTGTCAAATGAGGAGACACCAGATTTCTTTTCTAACAGTGCAATATATTGTTATAATGTAGATAACATAAAATATGCCATGTTTATGCCCCACATCCACATTTGGTAGTAGAACTGGGAACCCATGCTTGTGCATGCAGGCACAGATCCATGTTTTTGAAAGGATGGAGGGGGGGGGGGGGCTTAGTAGTAAAATAATGGTCAACCCATATTTTCTCATGATGGCCATTGCTGGGGTTTAGTGGGAGCACGCCTGAGGTAGTTCCTAGTTCCCTCTCAGATCCTAAACTTTCACCAATAAAATACCGCATTTCCTCGAATAGTCGCCCCCTTTAATTAAATGCCCCACCACTTTGTTCAACCAAGATGTTTCAAAAATGCTGATATTTCCAATGCTATCTTTTATAGTAAGCTTATCAAGGTGCACACATGGTTGCTAAACTGGGAAGTCATCGTTCCTAGTTTGTCGTTTCGGTGTGTTTTTTAAAATCTTATTTAATGATTTATCAGGAATTATTATTCTAAAAATGACCTTTTATTTAATTAATGCCCTTTTGGAAAATGCAACGCCCACGGTGACTATTCGAGGAAATATGGTAAATAAATTTTATTGCAATAGTTTTGTGTCTTTTTCATTGAAAAATAGGCCTAGAATTGAGATATTTCCATCATAATATCAGGCATTAAAGTGAAACTCCTTGAATAGAGTTGGTGATAGTGCTTTTAGTTACGCTGTGATACTCAACCCAGCTGGCATTGTCATTACATAGAGATAAGACATAGGGATCATACACAGGACAGCTAGTCATACAGGACTCCAGGGGTTCAAATTCGCAATCAATTGCGGGAACCAGTTTAGGTTCTCGCAAATGGCTTTTGCGAGAACCTTTGGTTCTCATCAGAACCAGGCTTCCGATTCCCGCAAAATATTGAGGAAAAAAAACCCTGTAAAATCATAATAGGCCTACCCTATAAATAGGTGGGAATTTGTATGCAACTTACTATAACATTATTAATAACAAAACCAAGTTGATTATCTGGGGATTTGCCATTTGGTCTAATGCCATTTGGTCTAATATCCATTTCGTCTACATCCATTGCGTATAAACCCATTAGGTCTATATCCACTACGTCCAATAATCATTTGGTCCTTTAACCATTTGGTCCGATAACCATTTGGTCCGATAACCATTTAGGCTAATAACCAATATGTCTAAAACCATTTAGTCTAACAACCATTTAGTCTAATACCCATTTGGTCTATAACCAATAGGTCTAATAGTCATTTGGTCTAATACTCATTTGGTCTACAAACCATTTAGTCTTACAAGCATTTAGTTTATTAATAAATAGACAAAATGGTATTAGACTAACTGGTTATTAGACCATACGAGTACTAGCCCTAACGGTTATTAGACCAAATGGGTATTAGACCAAATGGTTATTAAAGAAATATTAGACCAAATGGTTATTAGACTATATGGTTAGTAGACATATCGGTTATTAGACCAAACAATATTAGACTAAATGGACATTAGACTATATGATTATTAGACTACATGGCAATTAGCCTTTCTGGTAATAGACCAATTGAATATAGAGTAAACGGGAATTAGACGAAATGGTATTAGACCAAATGGCAATAGACCGATTATCTTTTTTTGTTAAAAGCAGCTGTTTCAACTTTGAATCCTGAAAGTAATTTTAGTTTACCGAACGTAAAATACTGACTACACAGCAAGCTCAGCAACTTTCTTTTGAAGCTTATTAAACTTCGACTATCGCTGTGACTTACCTATCATGCATTAATGAACCTCAACATAACATTCATGTATTAAATATAGTGCAGTTTAAAAGGTTTTACACCGCATGAGTTCTATTTTTGGAGAATTTGAGTGATTTGAGGCGCGGATGACCCAATCTGCTACTGCTAGTTCTGCGATGAAGAGATGTCAAAACATGAAAATATACCATATACCTTAATATACCCTAATATCTATTTACATTTATTCATACATAAATTTATTACAAATTTCCTTAAATGTTAAGCTGAAAATTGCTTAAAATAGCTTTTGTATGTACTGTTATATGATTCGCAATTTTAAGCGATCTTTTCAAATGAAATGCAAATTAAATTAAATGAAATTTATTCCACGTATTATTCTGTAGGCCTACATCGGGTAAAGGGTGAGCACGTGTGTAATAAATGACGACGTCATTTGACGATTAATTATTCATGTTACGATTAATTATTCATGTTTACCAGACACTTTCGTAAGAAAGAGATGCCGTGATTGGTGGAAATACGTGAGATGAAAGTGATTAACCACTGACATAGACGCTTTTATTGAGGTCATATCTATTATTATGGGATGGTGGGTTGTAAACACAGGCCAGGGCGAAACTTTCACGCTCTGTACGTGATAATCGACAGCTAAAATTATGAAAACTTTGCCTTTTTTGCCCCAACATTTCAGAATTATATTCATGGATTAATGAGATTATTAAATCACATTTCCGTTGCAGTAAAAATAACACAAAATGTGATCTGGGACGTGCAGGCTTGTGCGCGAACCAATTTTGGTTCGCCCAGTTGCAACCCGGCGAGAACCTTCACGCGAACCGGTTCGCGGGTTCGCGTCGGATTTGAAACCCTGGACTCTCAATTTTTCCCAATGTTAATGACCTATGTGTATACAGCTAATACAGGATGATTTTCAGTACCATACTGAATGTTTGTAACCAGGGATGGTCATGTTATAATAACAGGATGGTGTTGATATAATGATGGAACCTGTTCCAAAAATTTGTAGGGCTAGGAATGTATAAAATAAATTAGGATTTCTAAAAAAATGTTAGATCATTATCAAAATGTGTCACAGATGTATTTGTTGTCTTTAGGTTAATACAGATTTCTTACGCTTTTTGACTGGAAAAAAGTGTAAATGTTACTTCCATCTCCCAGTCATTGACTACAGTGCAATCTAGGTTAGCAAGTAACCCAAAGTATTTTTAATGTGATAATATTTTCATAGGCATGCTAATTCATTACTATTGATTGAAATAATGTATATTTGATTCTTATATATTTCCCGACCAATACTGATATAATATTAGATGGCTGAGCATGATACCATAACATATCGGATGAGTCATAAAAATATCGGACGAGCCAACGGCGAGTTCTATATTTGTATGACGAATCCGATATGTTATGGTATCATGTGAAATAAGCCATCCAATATTATCATTATTAGGTTTTCTTAACTCCTAATAACCCTGAAAACATAATAATGATTTAAATAGCATTTACTAATTTAATTTTTCTACTGAAGTTAGCATTCACTGCTTTAAATGCTATGTATTGAAGTTAGCATTCACTGATTAAATGCTGTCTACTGAAGATAGCATTCACTGATTAAATGCTGTCTACTGAAGATAGCATTCACTGATTTAAATGTTGTCTACTGAAGATAGCATTCACTGACTTCAGTGCTGTCTACTGAAGATGGCATTCACTGATTAAATGCTGTCTACTGAAGATAGCATTCACTGATTAAATGCTGTCTACTGAAGATAGCATTCACTGATTTAAATGTTGTCTACTGAAGATAGCATTCACTGACTTCAGTGCTGTCTACTGAAGATGGCATTCACTGATTAAATGCTGTCTACTGAAGATGACATTCACTGATTTAAAGGTAGACGATGTATAGTTGTTCGAAGCAACCGAAAAATCAATTTTCATTGTCTAAATCAATATATTATTGAAAAATAACACTTTGATGTTTTGCAAAAGTTCATTCTACAAATCATATACTTTGAAAACTTGCCTGATTTATTGTTGTTAATGAGTTATGTACGTTTTTACATAAGTGTTGTTGTTTCAGCCCTCTTAACCCTATTCTATTACCCCCCAAAAAGTGGCATATTTTAGTGGTGTGGAGGTATCATTAACTACTGCGTTGCAGTGTTATCAGTTGGGTAAAAACCAGTAAGTGGTCAGAAAATACAAAAAAAAAGCCTAAAAATGTTAAATATCAAGGTGGCCAGCATTCGCTCGCCACTGAAACGTTGGCCCCGGCGTTGGCCACCCTTTGCCCCCCCTTTGGCTACGCCACTGAAGCATTGGTCTACCGCGACCACCAAGCCAGAAGGGGCAAAATTGTTAATCTTCCCACTAAACGCTATTATAATGCGCATGAGTAATTTAATACTAAAAATGGGCCAAAATGGAAGTTGCATAATTAATTAGTTTCCAAATGTCATAAAAATTTGAAATTTGGACATTCCATCCATGGTCATCCCTGCTTGGTTATTCAGTTAATTATACCCCCTCCCCAGTATGGGCCAAGAATTCTGGTCATTATTTGGAGCATGTCAGTAGCTGGCGTATATAGTGTCTCAGAGCTGACCACACAGATTTTTTAGGCCCTACCTAAAGTTGTCCTACCCCGATAACTGAGCCCTGTTTTATGCCAAAATGGCACAATTATGCCTAGTTGAAATATTTGTTCCAGTCTTACTTGCAGGACTAGGGCAATGGCCTAATCTTAGCTTCCACAAGTAAAAAACAAACAAACCCCCAGAAAAGTTACGGATTAGGCCTATATCGTGTTTTGTTTCAGTAATTTTGTATTTTGAATCATTGCAGGAATTTATGAGCTTGTTGTGAATACGTTGTATATTAAAAGCCCACAGAACAATAAACCATAACAATTCCTTATAGGCTTAGAATTGATTGAAGAAGGAAAATTACAAAAATTTTATCCACTTATTGTATGTAGGTCTAAATCCACATATTTGTGTTAAAAGTGGTCCTTGTAGAAGCCAACCAAGTAACCTTGAAGCAGCTTTGTGATTTCACTTTATCTATTTACAAAATTATCACTCACGCTATGAATTTACTAAATTACAAAGACATGGATATATCATGGAGAATGGCAGAAACATGTAAAGTGCATGGAGGTGATTTTTTTTGCATCAGTCTCCCCTGTTACAGTGATGTTCATGATTTTGAAAGTTCCTTTTTTGGGGGCAGGGAGTAAATTATAAATTAAATTTTCACCAATTTGATCATAACCCAGTTAGTTGTCCAGACCAGTTGCTTGAGATACTTAAAAAATAAATTATGATTTTCTGTTGATCAAAAAGGACTGCAATAATTATAATGTAAATAAGAAACCCATAATATTTTACTCTGTCCATTTATAATACCATAATAGTTCACAGAAGAGTAGATGAAAATCAATGCTTAATACCCAAGCAAATAAAAAACACATTAGTACCCCATAATATAGCACTTTATAGAATCAATCAATGCAAATAATATAATCAATCATAGTGATCAATTACTGTATTTATACCACAGTATGTATTTCAAAACAACCTGTTAATTGAATCAGTATAATTGAATTAATTATTGTGCCATTTAATAAAAAATTTGATTGAATTATATTGAGAAACTTTTTTGGTATATAATTTAAAACTCAATATTCAAAATTTCTGATTTTGGTTTGAGTGGATAATATTGTGTCACATATCAGAAAAAATGGCATGTTTTAATTGTTTTTGTTTAAATGTGACCACAAAACATATGTTGCTTTATTTTCAAGTGCAGGTGTATGAACAGATATTTCATTATAGTTTGTGTGGGCATGTTCCCTTTTACATGCGCATATTTTTGGGGGCTTTAGGCATAAGCCCCCCCCCGGTAAAAGCAGGCGGCCAAAATGAAGGGCGGCGGAAGAAGAAGGCGGCAAAAAGCGAAGGGGCGGCAAAAAGAATTAGTAATTAAAAAAGGGCGGAAAAATGTGATAAAGCATAAAAAAATTTGAAAAAATGGTACTATACATCAAAATGTGCTGCTTTTAGGGTGCTTGCGCCTAAAACCCTTTTTTTTTTTTTGCTCTTCACTTTTTCAAACGACCGAGAAAAAAATTGGGTCAACCTTTTCGGGCTGTTGAGGAAGGGCGGCAAAATTGAATTTTCTTCAGCCCCGGGGTTGGGGTCGCCACGATGCGCCACTGTTTTACCATCCTTACATACACGGATATTCCTTGTAGGGATATTTTTGTGCGAAGTAAAGCTTATTAATTATCAAATATTCCTGTTGCAAATTTAACAATAGTTTTTTTTATCCTGGTGAGTGCCACAAGACTGGACCAAAGTAACATAAAACATTCATGAAAAAAAGCGAGAAAAAATAAGATAAAAATATTCCCATGATAGATCAAATGTGTGAGTGTATGATACAGTGTGTGTATAATCATACATACTTGTGCATACACACAACAACACATAATTTTATTGCCATGTTGCATAAAATTATAATGAAAAAATAGTTCTAATCATTTTATTATTTAAAAAAAATATGCTTTCTGCTAATCTTGTGCCCATTGATGATTGCCAATATTGGTTGCATGCTTAATGATAATGATGATTGTAGATAAGACCCATGGGTTGCATTGGCCTACGAAACCACACAGGGAGCGTAGATTTCCAATGGAGTCACCCATTCAGGTAATCCCATTTGAAATTCACACTCCCTGTGTTGAAGATTAAGGTCATGTCTTCCATTGGGGTGTATGGATTTCAATAGGAATAGCCCATTGAAAATGATATAGATTCTCTGTTTACATTCACTAAATTGACATTCACATTTAAAATCTTGCCCTATGAAGTATGGACCAAAATGTTCTCATTCAGAGGCACAGTTCACCTGACCTTCATTCAACAGTAATAGGTCAGAAGTTGAATATGTGTTGTGGTGTATGAGGTTCTGTACCTAGTATTCAAAGTTCATTATAGATGCATATAGAATCATATTAGGGTTATAAACTGTGTCCCCACAGATTGGCATGTTGACAGGCATTCTCATATGACACTTTCATTGGAAACCTATCTGATTTGCTTGGCTCATTTGCTATCAGATTTTATCAGCCTCATTTCTTGCTGCAAAGTTAATTTTGCACTTATATTATGTAAGTGTGGATTTGACTCGGGTATGAGTTTAAAAATGCCAATTGGGGAATTTTACACTTGAATTATTTTCATAATTATTATACATGTATGCCCAAAGGTAAATGGCATCACACTTTATAGAATTTGATTGTTGGTGTGTGTGGGGGTGGGTGGGGTGAGGATGGTGGGTTATAATACGGTGACTGCATGTGTATAGTGTCAAATGAGGAGACACCAGATTTCTTTTCTAACAGTGCAATATATTGTTATAATGTAGATAACATAAAATATGCCATGTTTATGCCCCACATCCACATTTGG